>NC_133371.1:33025876-33303627 GCF_049309525.1 Garra rufa
ATCTATTTTTTTTCTTTAGCTTTTAAGTACTATGAACCCTTTTGATGTGGTTAGATGGTCCTAATAAGCCTAACAGCCTTGTGTTTAGCTGCTCGAATGTTGCCAACCCAGTGATATGAAACAGGCATCTCAGCAAGACATTGATCGCAAGCAACAGCTATCGGAAGCATCCCGTGTTCCCTCCCCCTCTATTCTTCTTATCTTCTCTTAATTGCCAACCATCTTCCCAAATCATTATTCAACCCACTATTAAAAGAGCAGAGCAGACATGGAACAGATATGGTATCCTACGCATTCTGCCAGTCGCCATTCTATGTCATCACTTCCTGTGTACGCCCTGCTCTCATTAGAGCTCCAGCCTGCCATTGTCTCCTGCTGCTGATCCACAACAGCAAAATCAATACCCTTCCTGGAAAAGCTTGAAGGGTCCATTCTATATCTAACCCTTATTAGTGCAGCTACTGCCCATGACATTTACCATAAGACCTGTGTCCATGTCAACGACCCTCAACCTTGTCCCAACCCCCTGAAAACAACCACCTCTCACAGTATCGCTCCAAAACTGTCACTGTTGCTATGGCAATGCCTGTTTCAAGATAATTGTTGTGTTGTGGAAACCAAAAGCACCCAAATAGTCTGGAATACCTTTAGGAGCAGTTATTATTGTGAGGAGCTTCAGGGGCTTAAAACATGGTCTGATGAAAACAACCATTTCACTGATGTGTTGTTTAATCACTAAAATGTAATATTATGGATCAAATGATAGTTGGAAAACAGCCTTTGAAAAACTTTGCATCTTTGATGACCTTCCCAGGAGTAGCTTGAACCTCAGTTGGCATTGTAGAGAGCTTTAATTGAAAGATTAGACTTTTGCAGACTGTTTTGGATTTTTTCCCTCCGTCATCTTCCAATTCCCAACACAATCCATTTTAAAATTTAAAATTCTTATGAAAAGATCTTAAAACAGAGATCAGCCCAAGCGTAGACAGATGTAGACTTGAATCAGAAGGAAAAAGTGATCACAAGGAAGCACCTCAGATACAGAGAGATGCGTGTTAAAAGCTGCCCAGCTTTGTCAAAATTGAGTTATTTTCGGAATATGATTTAGTCACAATCACACTGTGGTTTCATACACTGGAATTTGAGAATATTCCTAGAGCCCTGCTTGGTGTCTGATTATATGACAGGTGGAATATAGCACCCTCATGGTTTTGACCTTTCCAGCTTTGGATTGCTGTAATGCTTTTGACTTTGTGTCTATATATCTGCTGTATTCTGCTGGCATAATCATAGTGGTCATTTGAATTCTGCACATGGGTGTCTCTGTTCACTTGTGAGCTCTGTGAGATGATACTAATGATTTCCAACAATCAGAGAGGTGAGAACGCTGATATTTTTTGCTGAGATAAAGCTTGAATAAGGAGCTGGCCTGTCTGAATTTCTGAGAATCTGCCTGTATGCTTTGTCTGATATGAATTTTAAAGGGCAGAACACTGCTGATTGGATCAACGGTCACTATGTTGAGTTTTTAAATAGATGTTCTGTGATGTTATGTTCAAAGGTAATGTAGTAAGCTATTTGGATGCCCCAGCATTGTCTTGAAACTAGTTGCAACAAACCCCTTAAGTTAGGAAAACCGTTACTGGTAATATTTCTACCTAGCCTCATTGGAAATACGTGGGAAAATATATACGGAAATATAAAAATTATATTACGTACCTTACAGCACGTTTCATGGCAGTTTCAAAGTGAAACGCCCAGTGAGTGGCGCTAAAACGCTGTTTAATGCATCCACCTTTTTTCCTGAGCAAACGATGAGCGCCGCCATGATGGATTCCAGCGTCCTTTTGGGTGCTCTCATGTTAAAAAACGAGGGAAAAAAAACCCCTGAACAACTTAATTAATTAAACTGAATCTTTTTTAATATAACTAAATACAAAAATGTGCACAGGGTCAAGCTGTGTTGTTGTTGGCTGTAACAGCAATAAGCTATAAGGAATTCCAGTACAGTACATGTCTGTTATTGTATGAAATTGCTATAAATGACTTAAATATAGATGACTTAATGTGATCTATCCTCTCATTAAACTATGGCAGGTGAGTTACTGCAAAAAGATCATAGATATACTATACGTAGATACCCCATTGGACCGCTCCAAGCACGTAGAGGCGTCCGCCATATTATCCAACTATACTTATTATAGGTTTGCAGACCAATGGCTGAGCAGGACTGTGGCATTTCGAATATTCAGTGATTACTATGGTGAATTACATAGATCTATGGGCGAATGACGTCAAGTTTACCGCTGCAATATGGCGGACGGCTTACGTATAACACCCCATAGAAACAGTCGATAATGAGGCATCTACGTATATACATCTATGAAAAAGACGGTCATTGCGTCATCATAGAATGATGAAACTATGACGCCATGTGATTTTTATATTATATTATCACCTCAGAAAATAAGTTAATTTGACTAAAAAACACCAGAGACTGGAAATGTAAAGTACCGTTCAAGTCATGCGTGACTTCCTCGTTCAAAAAAAAGATGGATACGTGACCGTGGCGTGTTTTTATTACGCTGGTACAGGCGAGTACTGCTGCGTTTTCAAATCTTGCAACATGTTATAATTTTTTACATTCTTAAAAATAAAGGTTCTAAAACAGTGTTTTTGCAGTGATGCCATAGACACTGCAAAAAAGGCTTATAAGATCAAATATCTTATGTAATTTTGCTTATCTAGTAAATGCATCTTAATTCAAGAATTTTTAGATAATTCGACTAGAAACAAGACATAAATACTAAGTAAGATAAGCCTTTTTTTGGAATTTAAAAACATTTTTGGTTTCTCAAAGAACCTTTTAGTGAACTGTTCCTAAAAGAACCATTCTGAAGAACATTTTTAAAAATATAACCTTTTTTCGACTATAAAGAACCTTTATTGCATTTGAAAGGTTCCATGGATGTTCAGTGTTCTTCATGAAATCTTTATTTTTATTTTGTTTTATTTAGAGTGTAACATAAAAATGTACAAGGAATTGTGCAAAAATTAGTCTTTCTTTATCAAAACTCTGGCCCTGTAAATCATACTTTGTGTAAAAGGAATAAAAGAGTTTTGCTGCCTCTAGTGTTCATTTTAACCAGAAACTGCAGCGATTCATACGAATCCACCTTTTTCTTTAACGTGGAAGTAATGCTGTGCTCCAGACAACTGGAAATTAGGATTTTTTCCCACCTCCAACTTGGAAATAATGCCTGGAACAACGCTTAAATTTAGACCCGTGAACTCAGAGCAGATCGATCTACCACGACCTTGGCAGGACGTGCCATTTGACGTAACTGCTTCCAACAAGCAAAGTGTGAAGTTACCTCTTGTCACTTTTAAAAACATTAGACATTAAGTTTACAAAATGCTACCTTAATTTTAACTTTTCGTCAGATGTTTTCAAAATGAAAGGCAGCATTTTGTTTTGTTTTTTCTTCTATTTTTGCCATAATTGACAGAAATATGTTAACCTGATATGTGATTGACTGGAACTCACTGGGATATTTCATCCTGGATGTTCCTTCTTCCGAACAATGTGCAGTAAACAGTAAAACTGATTGCACTACAAACCAAGGATTATAATTAAGATATTTTTAACACTGAAGGTAAAAGTGACCATTACAACTGAGATTGCAGTTATATTGGATAAATAATAGCTCAGCAGAAATGTTCAACTGGACATATTGAGGGCTAAGCACTGTTCAGTCACACACTAATTCTTGGCATACTGACTATTAGATCATTGTTATGTTTTACGACATTGCATTAATTGTACCATCGAAGATTAATTTTGCATGAATTAAGCTGTTTTGTGTATTGTGTTTACCAAAAGAGACTTTGTACTGGCTTAGATAATGTGTTGGTGGAGACTATATCAGTTTCATTGTGTGACGCAGCACATGCTGGCACATTTCTCCCATAAGATTCATAATCTCATTGCGTGCTCTCTGGACAGAGTTATTTTGTGCTCTGTGATAGTGAAAACTGAAGTGGTAAGAAAACAAAAGAGATGTAAACGGCTAGTTGTTCATTGCTGTCAGATTCGTGGCTTTCTCATCTTGTACACTGTTTGCGAGCAATTCCCATTGAGCAGAATTCATAAAACAACAGTTTTTATGTTGACTGTTTTTTCAAGGTTCCCCAGCAGTTGATCGATCTGTTCAAACACATTGCAGGTTTTATGCTTAAATTGCATTTTACTTGAGTCAGCTCTGAACAAGTCCCCCGTTGATGAATAAACAGTGGCTTTTCTTTAAAAAACACTTAACACGTAAAGATGTTGAGATATCTACTGTATGCCTTAGTGAATTTACATCAAAACACATTTTAGGTTTATTCCCTTCTTTCAAACAACATAAAACTCAGACAGTTTTAGGATTAGCCCTTATGAGACATCTTTTCTGAACTGTTTTTTAAAATAATATACTGTAATATGATTTTAGTTTAAGTATGAAATTCGCAGCAAGCAGACATGTTTACAACCTCTGTCCTACATATTTGCCCTTCTTTGAAAACTTTAAAGTGTCCCTTCGAAAGCTGTCCTTTGAAGGCTGTTTAGAGGAAGAACATTGATTGACTGGGAGCTTTCAGAGTCTGTGAAGTAGAGCATGCAATGAGGCCTCAGATAATGTTGAGTTCATACAACATTCAGGCATATTTTAAAGCCAGTTTTGCAATCTTCGGACAGCTCTTGTTGAGGGGCTATCAGCTCACTGCAGGCGGACGGATGCAAACATCTTGCATAATATATCGAAATCCATCAATGCGAACATTGATATAAATGCTCCAAATAACTGGGCGAGATAAATGTAAGCATATGTCGCACACAATTTTAGCCTTTGCATTTGTGTCTTTGAATATGTGTGTATTTAAGCATATTGGATTGCAGCACTGCTGTCTCATTTAGGATGATATGGTTGTGCTGTAGCATTCATTATTTGCCGGTCTGAATAGAAGTGTGTTAAATTAATACATGTAAATGGTATGTTGGTTTTAAAGGCACTTTTCACATTTTTTTTTTCTTCCAAGAATCTGTGTTGTTATAATTGTGAGCCATTGATTCAACCGTAGGTATTTCATGAGTACGTATGTTACCCACCATGAACAACCTTAATTGCTCAATTTTCTCTATTGATCATTTCTAGTTTAAGTGCTCTCTGAAGCCCTGTGTTGCAAGAAAAACACTGAAACCTCATGTGTTTTCTCAGAAGGTATCTAATATTATATCTAAGACCTTCATGAGCAACTGAAATATAAATAATATTTCTGAATATATGTAAAATGTATTATCATTATGCATTATGTTATATAAATTATTATTCTTTTGTATTTCTCGGGTGCAGTTTCACATCTAAAGAGCTGCACATTTTGAAAATGATTATGAACAAGGCTATAATTGAATACACTACACATCAGCTAGTTGTATGGATCTATTGTTTACCTGTGTCCTTAGCGTGAATTAAATGCAAACAGTGTAGCACTTGTCACTCGTACGGGACAATGCGATTTTCTGTGCTCCTCAGAGTCTTTTTCTCTTCCCATGGTACTGATGTTCACAAGCAACCCAGCATATGCCAATCTACTTTTGTAGGCACTCCTGAAATGCTAATCGATTCTAACTTACACCGAGATAGAAATTCTCTTGGGTACTTGAAAATGTATAAGAGGCCTGAATAGTGGACTAACACACACCTCTGATGTTAGAGATGTCTTTACCTACAAGAGATCTCCAAGGGCCTAAAATATATCAGTAACTATACAAAATATCCTGTAGGCAATTTTTTTATTTGCTTTTAAGAAGCATAGCTGTCATCAGTCATATTGCAAAGAAGAAAGTGTCTGCTATATGTCTGCTGATCTAGTATGACAGGAAACCTTGGACCAAAGAACCAAACAAATATTAAAGATGCACTCAGTAACTCAGTATATTTTTATATTTTAGATTTTTAATCTTTGTATTATTTTTGAGTGCTGACAAGTAATAAAGAAGAGTAATGACTTTTCTAAAATGTACATTATTGTGTTCATTACAAACATCTGTACCTGTTGTCAAATAGTTACAATTTATAAGCTGAATTGTGAAGAAAGGTGTAAACACACACACACACACACACACACACACACACCCTCGAGCCTGTTTGCTTGGGAAAAATGAAATATGAGGCACCTCTGTGAGTCATGGTAGTTTGGTTGGTGTGAGCTGAAGCTGTGAGGTATTTACAGGGGGGTCCACTGCAGTGATACAGAAAGCTATGACCTTTCCTTTAAGAACAGCCACTAAATCATTGTCTCTGTTGCGGAGTTTCTTAGCTGGCTGAGACAGAGTGGATGGCTATATCAAGGGATCTGCCTCACTGCCTTTTGAAATCTTTTCGATTAATTGCAGAGGTGGTGGATGAAAGGCCAGTCACCTCTGTCTAAATAATCCTGGATAATGAAAATTCCCTGACAAAATCAGTATAGCAAAGGATAAAGATCCAGTGCCCTAGAGTCCATGCTCAGAGGTAATATACATTCAGTGCAGACCAGAGTTGTATTACTTATATATTCAGATCCATTAAGTAATTGCACTACAAATACAAACATGTATTCGTTATGCAAATCAATCTGTTTCAGAACACCTAAAAACAGGATAGTCATTCCACAAAGGAAATTAAGTCATTCAGGGGTGTGTTTCCCATTAGATGCTGTTTGCGAATGTTTGCACACTGAGGAAAACTGAAAGACTCATATGCAACTTATTAAAGAAGGTTCAAATGCTCAATGATGTTTCAGAAGGAAAAACAGCTAGGGGTGTAAACTTTTGAACAGAAGGAAGATGTGTACATTTTTCGTATTTTGCCCAAATATCATATATTTTTATTATGTAGTACTGCCCTACAAAAGCAACAGAAGATACTTGTTTTCCAGAAGACAGAATAAGTTCAATTTATCCTGATATCTATATCCTAATATCCTAATATCTTCAAATTCAAAAGTTTTCACCCCCCGGTATCATATTTCCTTCAGGAGCATCAGTGAGCGTTTAAACCTTATGTAATAGTTGCATATAAGTCCCTCAGTTGTCCTCAGTGTGAAAAGATGGATTTCAAAATCATACAGTCATTGTAGGAAATGATTCAAATACACAAAAATGCTAAAAAACCAAAGAATTTGTAGGGTCAGTTGGGCGGTTTAACTGTTCAGGACAAACAACATGAACAACGATCACTAAAAAAAAACACAGACACACACACACAGCTGTGGATCGTTCAGGTAACACCACAGTATTAAAAATCAAATTGAACGAGGTCATTTTTTATAAATTCAACTTTATTTTCTCTTGTGGAATATATGTAAATGTATTTTATGTGAAATATCTTATTCAGGTCAGTACTAAATAAAAATAACATGCATTTTGTATGATCCCTCTTATTTTGGCAAAATAATTAACATTTTGCAGATTATGCAAGGTGTATGTAAACGTTTACTTTATCTGTATCTGCTTTAACACTGTATAACATTGTATTATTAAAAACATTATTTAGCTAATTTAACAAAAACAGTCATACCTTTTTTCTTAGATATAGATATTTAATACCGATGTATTTTTTTCTCCCCAATGTTAAAATAATTACTTCAATCCCCACCTAATGTGACACTGAGTCAATAAATGCATTTAGGACATTCGGTTTATCCAAATAATGTATCACCAATAAGGTGATGTGTTTGGGAAACCCATTTGGAAAAAGCCAGTATTTTTGTGAGTCCATTTGATGACGATAATGGCACTGAATTTACACGCCTTTGAAAAAAACAGCAACAGTTAAACTGACAGATTTAATGTGGTTCTGTAAAAATATCCTGTTAAATTTGCTGTAAAAAACAAACAAACTGGCAGCTGTGGCTGCCAGAAATTCACTGTAAACACTGTTGACTGTGTTTCATGTTTTGCAGGATAGCATATTGGTGCATATATTATTTTATAACTTAACAGTATATTTCATTAAGCAATATAATGTTAATAGATTACCCCTTAAGTGCCACCCCCCATTTTTGAACATAGATGTAAAAGTGCACAATGAAATATAATTCATGAACAATTTGGAATACAGACCTAAGGTTGGACTCATTATTGCAGATTATTGCAAAAGAAATATTGCTTTTAATAAGCTATAGAAGTTTAAATTTACTGTAAAAGAAATGCACTGTACTATTTTTTGTATTTTAGATCAAATATATGTATTTCAAAATATTTTAAAATCCAGAATTGCTATAAAATTTAAGCCTTATGTCTAAATAAGTTATGTTCCGAATTTGAAGTTGAAATAAAAAATAGTTTTTGTTTCTAAAAAAAAAGTTGCTTTGTTTCTATGCAAATGCAATTTAAATTTTTTTTTGGGCATTTTTCTGTCACAAATGTCTACATTTCTCTGTCAGTATTACTCGGACATTTCCAACGATATGTATTTTGTCAAGCTTATGAAAAGTCTTGATTGTAAAATACCGTAATACATTTTCATGGTAACACAATGTCTGATATAAATGGTTTTCAAAGGATGGATTTTTAGGTTTTAAGCTTTTGAATGATATATAATTTATGATGATTACTAAAATATTTGATAGGGAAAAAAAGAACACAAAAAAGAGCGTTAAGCGGCCCACAGGTGACACCTAAGGGGTTAAGGAACTTAAACTACCAAAATCAGATTTTTATGTTAAATGTACTGATTCTAACGTACCATTCTAAAGCAGTTTTTCTTTGTCAGAACACCAAAGCACACTTGAATTACTGCTATGAATGCATTTTTTCCTGTCGTATTGCAGAAGAAAAGCAAAGGAATTTTTCTCTGTAATCAGTGACCCTTATGAAATATCTGCTGCTTTATCATTAGCTGCATTTGCTTGAAAGTAGGTGAAGTCAACTGACGATGCACCTCGGCGAGCTTTACTCATCAGAGCTGGATTCTCGGCTCACGGGGCTGTGGGAAGGTCTCTGACACACACCTTCTCCAGTCATGCCCTGTTAGTTCTGCCGTGAGGCGAAATAGAGGGAGACACATTGCATCGTCCAAGGGCCCCACATCCTCTCTGGCAGCAGGCGTTTTTTTTCTCTTGGAACTGTCAGGTTGGTTGAGCTGGGCAGCAGCGGTACCTGTCTCCACCCTCATTGAGAATTCCAGTGCTCACCTGACAGGGCCTCAGCAGGGGCCTCCTGCCATCTGGCCTCATCTGCATGCTGGTACACCGGCAACCAATGAGACTCTCTGGAAGAGCTGGGCTTTAATGTTGGTGTCTCCAGCGACTGACTCCGGTTATATCTCAGACAGCGGGGCTATAAGAGCTAAAGCGCTAAATTGCTGTCTGGAGATCCTCGACAGTTTTAAAAGGGAAAACCACTAAGACGCTCTGCAGAGACCTGCCGTCTTGGTAAAAATTAATTCCTGTCTAATCAAGCTAGCCAATAAAGCATATAAGCAGCTTAGCCAAGCCTTTTTCGTTTTTTGGCTCTTAATGTAGCAGAGATATTATGTAAATAAATATTTCTAGTTTTTGTTCAGGGGATGGGCTAGTATTCAACTGATTTGTTCTTTTTAGTGCTTTCAAAAAGTTTCCCGAAGTTTGAAAAGTGCAAGATCTGTAAATGCAGAATGGTGTGCTTGTGTCTAGGCTGGATTTTAAGACATTTAGATGTTTTGTCAGAGTTTCATGACAGCTGTCACCATTTGGCAGAAACCCTATAATGAGTTGGTAGTGTTGTAAATGAATCCTTCTAGATTCAAAATTTGATGACTTCTCTAAAATGTAGATGTAATGCTATTTGAGCTAAGTTTAAGTGAGCATAGTTTGCAGTTTTGAAAGGCAGAGGATGTTTCCGCAATACAATTAACTTTTTAATCCCAAAAGATAGAGAAGATTTTCGTTATTCATCTATTATATTTATTGCAGTTTAAGTTATGTTCTAATTCAGTGACTTGGAAAATTAGTATTGTGTTGTAAGTTAACTGCACATAATGAAAGTAAGCAGAAGTGTCAACTGACTTTTTAAAAAACTTGTTTTTGATGCATTTCAGGTACCATGGTATGTCTTAAAGGAGAAGTTCACTTCCAGAACAAAAATTTACAGATAATGTAATCACCCTCTTGTCATCCAAGATGTTCATGTCTGTCTTTCTACAGTTGTAAATAATTTATGTTTTTTAAGGAAAACATTTCAGGATTTTTCTTCATATAGTGGACTTCTATGGTGCCCCGAACTTCCAAAATGCAGTTTAAATGTGTCTTCAAACAATCCCAAATGCGGTTGTAAATGACCCCAGCCGAGGAAAAAGCATCTTATCTAGCTAAAGGAACGGTTATTTTTATTTTTTTTAATTACTTTAATTACAATTTATATACTTTTTAACCTTAAAGCCTTAGGGTGTGTCGAAAAACTCCCATCTTATTTTCTCCCTCAACTTCAAAAATAATTTCAAAATCATCCTACATCACTGCAGAAGTACGGACCCAGTATAGCAAAGTGAACATGCAAAGAAGATCCCTTAACAAAAAAAGTAAAACAGTGATGTAAGACGATTTTGAAGTTGAGGGAGAAAATGACATGGGAGTTTTTTGACGTACCCTAACTGTCTTGAACCCGGGGAAAAAAAACTGAGTTCAAACAGAGCAAGACAAGACGAGCGTTTCACTGCAAAAAATGCGTTTCTTACTTAGATTTTTGTCTTGTTTCCAGCCAAAATATCTAAAAATTCTTAAATCAAGAAGGATTTTCTAGATTTTGTCTGGAAACAAGACAAAAAATCTAAGTAAGAAAAGCATTTTTTGCATTGTTGAGTATATCAAAAGCATATAAAGTTAAAAAGTATATAAATTGTATTTAAAAAATAAATAAATAACCGATTGTTTTGCTAGATAAGACCCTTCTTCCTCGGCTGGGATCATTTGAAGCCGCATTTAAACTGCATAATTGGAAGTTTGGAAATCAGGGCACCATAGAAGTCCACTATATGGAGAAAAATCCTAAAATGTTTTCCTCAATAATTTCTTATTACTATTATTGGGAGATGAGAGCAAAGCCAATAGAAGACAAGCCTGCAACTTTTAGCCAAAAAAGCATAACGGTTAATGCTAAGGCTTCCAGTTTGGGAAAGGAGACTAGAGGCTGTTTTCTTTAAATGGATGTCAATGGAGGAGAGGCTTCACTATGCTGAATAAACAGCTTTTTAAAGGAAACAGCTTATCATTTAAAGAATCGCATATCAGCATATCGGCTAATCTTCAACATGTTTTGCTCTAAACAATTCTTTTGGATTTAACTATTTTTATAGTTTACACAGAAAAAAATGCCGTTTTATAAGAAAGGCCACAGACTTCTCGCGACAGGTGGGATTCAGTTTACGGCACCTATCATTCATTCTTATGGTAACCGTAAACACTGATTGAGTGTCGCACAACTCTCACTGAAATTCAATGATGTCAAGGCTGTAATGTGATTGGTTATCAAGACACACCTGATGAAAGTTGACTGTTATGCTTTCTCCAAAAGTAAATAACACAGAACCTCTCATCTCCCAATAGCAAGGTAATCTCTGATGAAAGGGTGTGTATTACTTACTATTGGAGAAAGCCTAAAGCCCGGGACACACCAACCCGATGCCAACCAACTACCGCCGACGAAAGCCGACCGTCTTGTCGCCTCTAGTCGGCTGCGTCTGCGGGCGTCTGGGCAATTAAACTGAGCTCGAACTGACGACGCCCGACTACAAACTAGAAGGTGCTTTCTGCGCATGCGTGAGGAGATATACCGTTGCGTACCTGCAGATGGCAGTAGTCTGTATTTTCATTCCAAGAAGAGAACCCGGAAGTAGTGTTGCCTGTGCAAACAAATCAGCATTTCCGAAGCATTTACTTCGTCGCTCACAACAGAGAGATTCGGTTTTGTGAAGATGACTGACAATCTGCAAATGGCGAAATGCGAATTGATGACAGCGAGCCGGTTCCCTCTTGACTCCTTCCTTTGCTTGTTACGTCACTTCACGTTTAAGTCCTCCACGCGCTCTGATTTGATGTCTGAACAGCCAATCAGAGCGCTCTCTTTCCCAGACGTCCCCGACAAGCCCAACGCCGATTCAACGTGTTGAATCGGGCAAACTTTGGCTGACGCGAGCCCGACGAAAGCCGATGAGAGCCAACGTGCGGAACACACCGAACCGGCGCGCTTCACCGACACCCACCAACTGCCCGACGAGGCCAGACGGCCGATCATCGGCTTGGTGTGTCCCGGCCTTAACAGTCAACTTGGATCATGTGTGCCTTGATAACCAATCACATTACAGCCTTGATGTCATTGAATTTCAGTTCAGAGTTGTTTGACACTCAGTTGTCATTTACAGATACCATACACTGTAAAAAGTTTTCACCAGTTTCAACATAAAATCTAATTAAATAAACTTAAGTCATTTAAACTCACAAGTTATATCAACTCATTTTTATTGTAATAAGTTAAAATGACTTGTAGTTTTAAGCTGATTTAACTTAAAAACTTAAGGCAGCTGCTGAACTTATGTTTTTAAGTTGAATCTGGTGAAAACTTTTTACAGTGTAGGAATGAATGGAAAGTGCCATAAACTGAATCCCACCTGTCGCAAAAAGTAAGTGACTTCTCTTATAAAACAGCATTTTTTCGGTGTAAACTCTAAAAATAGTTAAATCCAAAAGTATTGTTTAGTGTAAAACATGTTGAAAATTAGCCGATAAGTGGTTGATTCATTAAATGATAAGCTGTTTCCTCCAAAAAAGCTGTGTATTCAGCTGTATTAGTGAAGCCTCTCCTCCATTGACATCCATTTAAAAAAAACGGCCTCTGGTCTTCTTTCCTAAACCAGAAGCCTTAGCCATTTTTAAGTAGGACAAGAGTTTTAACATTGATAATAATAAAAAAATGTCTCTTAATTGTTCTTAAATGAATTCAAAACAAGCTAATTATACTAGTTTCTGAACTATGTTACACTGAAGACGTTTTGCCATCACATGACATTTTACAATAGGCTATATTAAAATAGAGCACAGTTATGATAAATTGCAATAATATTTCACAATATTACTGTTTTTACTGTCATTTTGACCAATTAAATGCAGCAAACATTTCAATGTTATTTTTATAGTGTCTTACTCTCACCTACACAGCAAAATGTTTCTCCTCTTAATCTGCTATCTTTCTTCTCTGTTTTTTTCTTCTTCTTTTATACCTTGAGTAGACATCGATTGATGCCATTATCGTCGCTCACTTGTGGAACGTAAAGACCGCAGAAGTCTCTGCACCGCTGCTTGACTGAGCGTTAACCTGTGAGTTTGACCCAGTTTTCTGGCCCGTGCGCATAAGGTTGGTGTGAGTTGCGTTCAGTCCTCATTAATCACTTCTGTTCCTCGCAGGGCTTTGTGTCATCATTACACACTCACCTGCTCCATCTACGAGTGCTCTGGCACATTTGAATATTCCATTACCTATATGCAAATGCTCTGACTCTGCCCTAGGTTATGATTTATATGGGTTTGCAACAGACCTGCACACACATATTTCTACTTGTGAACAAATCCTCCAGGCAGAGCGAGATCACCTGCCACATTAAGGTCTCCCCAAGTTATAGATTATTCATCTTACAGCTTGCGTTATGAGCACATTGTGTGGCAGCGCAGATCAAAAGCATAGATGTGGTATAAGTGTGGCCCTGATAAACTCAGAAGCAATTGAATGTTATCGCTGACACCCAATTGCCCGCAACCAACCTGATTTATTTTCTTTGAGTATGAAAGTAGAATTCTGTTACGTATTCTTCACTTTTCAAAATTGATTAAGAGATCAGAAAGACTAATTCAGTGCTCAAGGAGCTGTTCTTCCCACATTTGCCTGAAGGAGTACATTCATACAGCTCACAAGTCTGCTGTTGTATTTATGACCTGTTATACAATGGTGATGCTGAGTGTTCAGATCTTCTTGTAAAATAACTTTTAATTTTCAATCAATTTTGATGAAATCCGAGAGCTTTCTGACCCTGCATGTTAATGGTTATATATTACTGACCTGAATAAGACATTTTACATATAGTCCACAAGAGAAAATAATAGTTGAATTTATAAAAATGACCATCAAAAGTTTACGTCCTCTTAATTCTTAATACTGTGTTCTTACCTGAATGATCCTCACCTGTTTTTTTTTTGTTTGTTTATTTTTGTTTAGTGATTGTTGTTCATGAGTCCCTTGTTTGTCCTGAACAGTTAAACTCCCTGCTGTACTTCAGAAAAATCCTTCAGGTCCCACAAATTCTTTGGCTTTCCAGCATTTTTGTGTATTTAAACCCTTTCCAACAATGACTGTATGATTCATCTATTTAAGGACAACTGAGGGACTCATATGCAACTATTACAGAAAGTTCAAATGTTCACTGATGCTCCAGAAGGAAAAATTATGCATTAAAAGCCAGGGGTGAAAACTCTTTGAATTTGCAGATCAGGGTATTGTCACACCCTCTGCACGTTCCCTCAGCCCCAATCACCACGATCCTCCACCAACCAGCCAATCACCACCACAGCACACCCGTGAACCATCACCAGAATACTAATCACCGTCACCTGCACCGGCAATCACCACACCCTTTATATACCTACCTCTGCCACTCACTCATCGGCTGGTATCAAAGTTGCATGGATGTTTCTCTGTGGATCTTCTCCCCCTCCTGTTGTCTCTCCTGTGCTCCTCGTGGATTCTTCCGATGTTCTCCTGTGCTCCTCGTGGATTGCTCTGATGTTCTCCTGTGATACACGTTAATCGTGTTAAAGGGAAGTGACTATTGCTAACGCTATGATCCTTATGAACTTGAACTCACCTGTTGTGTTTGTTTGAAGATTTGACCACAGAGACCTTATTTCACCCGATTGCACGTGTGTTGTACTGTGCACGTTTGTTAATAAATACCTTGAAAGATACTCACCTTCTCCCTTTGTGTGTGGTCGTGACAGGATACCAGCCCATAAAATATTAACTCACCGCTTCACTCATGGAGGCGAGTGCCGCTATCACCGAAGACACCCCCGATCCATTTGCGGATATGGTAAACGTCCTTCGTCAATCTCTACCTGCTGCTCCAACGACGATTTCCAACACGCCCCTCTCTCGCCCCATGAGTTATTCCGGAGACCCGGGTGGTTGCAATGGTTTCCTCCTGCAAAGTTCCCTCTATATTGAAGCCAACGCACACCAGTTTCCTAACGAAATTTCTAAAATATCTTTTATGATTTCCCTCCTCACTGGACAGGCACTCCAATGGGCAGACGCACTCTGGAATTCACGGAGCGACGCTTTAATCTCCTATAATGCTTTCGTTGCCCACTTCAAGGACGTGTTTGGAGCTGCGCTCACTCCCCTTTCGGTGCACGACGAGCTGATCACTCTGAATCAAGGTGCGTCCAATATCCATGAATACACCCTGCGCTTCCGCTCCCTAGCGGCCACCAGTGGTTGGAACCAAGTAGCTCTCCTAGCAGCCTACCGTAAGGGGCTTAAACCCCAGATCCGCAAGCATATGGTTATTTACGATGACAACGTACCGCTGGAAACCTTTATTAAGAAGGCAGTAGGCATTTCTCAACATCTCTCAGCGTGTCCTTCTACAAAGTCTGTACCCAGCTTCCCTCCACTCCGAACACCGTCACCCCAACGAGACGCGGAGGAGCCTATGATTACTGACTCCTATCGCCTGGATCCTGCGGAGAGGAAACGACGAATTAATAATCATCTGTGCCTATATTGTGGAGAAGCCTCTCACTTCATCAGTGCCTGTCCAGTCCGCCCGCCTCGTCCAATGGTGAGTACCGTATCTATTACTCCGGCCATGTCTCTCTTACCCCATATTACCGCTAAACTAATAGTAAACTCTCGTACTCTCCCCATCTATGTGCTCGTGGATTCCGGAGCGGCTGGCAATTTTGTTTCATCACACTTCATTGCTAAACATCGAATTCCCACCGTTCAAAATGAGGTCACATACCACATAACCACAATCCAAAACTCACCATTGGGCGATGGTAAGATATCTCGCCGGACCAGAAAAGTGACCCTCGTCTCCCAACACAACCACCGGGAACATCTGACCCTCCTAGTACTCCCGCGAGCCAACGTGGATGTCATCCTGGGCAGACCATGGCTCATTAAGCACCAACCCCGCATAGATTGGAGCACAGGAGAGGTCCTGGAGTGGGGCGCAACGTGTGAGGACCACGGCTACCATCCTTCCTCGTCAGATGCAAAGTCTCCATACCGTCCTATCCCTCTGCACGCCACCACCATAGAGAGCCCTGCCACTCAATCCGCCACCACCATTCCCCCCGTCTATCAGTCTTTCACCGATGTCTTCAGCAAGGAACGGGCCACACAACTACCACCGCACCGGCCCTGGGACTGTAGTATCGACCGTCTAAAACTAATGTTCACCACCGCTCCCATCCTCAAGCACCCCGACCCTTCAAGGCCCTTTGTGGTGGAGGTAGATGCGGCGGACGTGGGCGTAGGAGCCGTGCTGTCCCAGTGGTCTGATGAACCCCGATCCCTCCACCCGTGTGCGTACTATTCCAAAAAACTTACCCCAGCTGAGCAGAATTATGGAATTGGAGACCGCGAACTGCTGGCCATAAAGCTCGCCCTCGAAGAGTGGCGGCACTGGTTGGAAGGAGCCCAGTTCCCCTTCACCGTAATAACCGACCACAAGAACCTCCAGTACATTCAGAATGCCAAGAGACTAAATGCCCGCCAAGCTCGCTGGT
Source organism: Garra rufa (assembly GCF_049309525.1). Taxonomy (NCBI): domain Eukaryota; kingdom Metazoa; phylum Chordata; class Actinopteri; order Cypriniformes; family Cyprinidae; genus Garra; species Garra rufa. The sequence goes on from NC_133371.1 coordinate 33,042,722, forward strand.
CATTATTCTTTGCCCGATTCAATTTCCACATTACTTACCAACCCGGCCACAAAAACACCAAAGCAGACGCCCTATCACGTATGCACTCACCTGAACCTACCTCTGACGATCCTGATCCAATTCTACCCCCATCTGTCTTTCTCGCACCCATACTATGGCAGCTGGATGAAGATATACGGGCCGCCACCTTCGAGGAACCTGCACCACCGGAGCTTCCCCCGGGTCGTGTCTATGTCCCAAGCCGTCTCAGACCCCTTCTGCTGGATAGTACGCACACGTCCCCCGGCTCAGGACATCCTGGCAGCAGGCGAACCCTCTCGCTCCTCCAGCAGAAATATTGGTGGCCCAACATGAGCAGGGAAGTGGAACGGTACGTCCAAGGATGTTCGGTCTGCGCCGTCAACACAACCCCACGCCGCTTACCCGAAGGTAAATTACAACCGTTACCTATTCCCCGCCGACCCTGGACACACTTGGGCATTGACTTCGCCACAGACCTGCCCCCCTCTCAGGGTTACACCACAATTTTAGTGGTAGTCGATCGATTCTCGAAAGCTTGCAAATTAATACCTCTCAAAGGTCTCCCCACAGCACTAGAAACCGCAGAGGCACTATTCCACAATGTATTCCGGAACTTCGGACTCCCAGAAGACATCGTGTCCGATCGGGGACCCCAATTCATTTCCAGGGTCTGGCGGGCCTTCTTCCAACTTCTGGGTACCACAGTCAGCCTGTCATCCGGATATCACCCTCAAACGAACGGGCAGACCGAACGGAAAATACAGGAAATCTCCCGCTACCTTCGGACGTACTGTTCCCAACATCAAAACACCTGGAGCCAGTATCTACCGTGGGCTGAGTATGCGCAAAATTCCCTCCGTCAAACCTCTACTGGTCTAACCCCATTCCAATGCATTCTAGGTTATCAACCAGCTCTGTTTCCATGGACTGGAGAGTCCTCCGAGGTGCCCGCGGTAGATCACTGGTTCCGAGAGAGCGAGAGGGTGTGGGACTCAGCGCACGTCCATCTCCAGCGGGCAGTACGGAGGCATACGGAACATGCCAACCGCCGTAGGTTACCCAACCCAGTTTACCTCCCCGGGGACCAGGTATGGTTGTCCACTCGAGACATACGCCTCCGGCTGCCCAGTAGGAAGCTGAGTCCCCGCTACATAGGGCCCTTCACCGTGCACTCACAGATCAACCCTGTCACCTACCGTCTAAACCTACCTCCACATTACAGAATCGCCCCCTCGTTTCACGTTTCCCTACTCAAGCGCCACACTGAACCCCTGTTCCCTTCCTCCACAGAGTCGGAGTCACCTCCTCCTCCCGACCCGCCAGAGATCCTTGGAGATAACATCTACCAAGTCCAAGAAATCCTAGACTCCCGGCGGCGGAACGGCCAGCTCCAGTACCTAGTGGACTGGGAGGGGTTCGGACCCGAGGAGAGATCGTGGATACCCCGTGACGACATCCTGGACCCGACTCTCCTCGAGGAATTCCACCGCCAACATCCCGAACGCCCAGCTCCCAGAGGTCGTGGTCGTCCCCGTCGCCGTTCTTGGGTGCCAGGAGTCACCCGTGGAGGAGGGGGTGATGTCACACCCTCTGCACGTTCCCTCAGCCCCAATCACCACGATCCTCCACCAACCAGCCAATCACCACCACAGCACACCCGTGAACCATCACCAGAATACTAATCACCGTCACCTGCACCGGCAATCACCACACCCTTTATATACCTACCTCTGCCACTCACTCATCGGCTGGTATCAAAGTTGCATGGATGTTTCTCTGTGGATCTTCTCCCCCTCCTGTTGTCTCTCCTGTGCTCCTCGTGGATTCTTCCGATGTTCTCCTGTGCTCCTCGTGGATTGCTCTGATGTTCTCCTGTGATACACGTTAATCGTGTTAAAGGGAAGTGACTATTGCTAACGCTATGATCCTTATGAACTTGAACTCACCTGTTGTGTTTGTTTGAAGATTTGACCACAGAGACCTTATTTCACCCGATTGCACGTGTGTTGTACTGTGCACGTTTGTTAATAAATACCTTGAAAGATACTCACCTTCTCCCTTTGTGTGTGGTCGTGACAGGTATATTGAATATTGGGTATATTGAACTTATTTTGTAGCCTCTGAAGGAAAAAACTAAATCTAAAATGTGCATTTTCTGAAGAACAGCAGGCAGTTTAACTGTTCAGGACAAACAACTACCACTAAACAGACAAAAAACAAACAAACAAAAAAAAAAACAGCTGTGGATCATTCAGGTAACAACACAATATTAAGAATCAAGGGGTGTAAACTTTTGAACGGGGTCCTTTTTATAAAATCGACTAATCAAACATCTTTTATGTGAAGTACAATTTTCAAGTCAGTACTAAATAAACAATAACATGCATATTCTATGATCCCTCTTATTTTGGTAAAGTAACATTTTGCAGATTCTGAAGGGGGATGTAAACTTTTTACCTCAACTGTATTCAGATGCGGAAGTGAATCTGAAATGAATTGTGATAACAACAGCAATAGGCAACAGCAAAATTGAAATGCAACATTTACAATAGTTTTGCCATCGAAATTGTACTGTGAAATTGTACTGGTATTGGTACTGACTAAAATTTTAGTACTGTGGCAACACTACCTGAGGGGCAATTTAGAGCTTTAGAAACTCTGCATAAATTGAATGGGATGACACAATCAGGATAGTATGACACCGTTTAGGCCATAGTATTTAATCCAATTAAGCGATTTGAACTAAAGGAAGTTACTGGGAGGCGAACAGAGCTCGCCTTTGAACACAGTGAAACACTGCTCTCATTATACATTCTGGCCTTTTATCTCTTTAACAGAGAAAGCGGAAAAATCAATATGGAATTAGAAGAGAGCAGAGTCCTGAATTATTGAGGATTTTAAGCTCTGGATTCTTTGAATAATATTCTTCATTATTGCCAATTAACATTCACTTGTCTCATCCTTTCATTCCCTCTTTGTCGACTTTTATTCATTGTAGTGAACATTTTCTTAAAGAATTGCAATTTTCTGTCTTCACTGAGGTAGACGTCGGTGGACAACAAAGCAGCTGTGAGGTAAAGCATGAACTTGTTAATAGTTAATGTAGTAATGCTCCAATAAGATGATTCATTGCATTCCTACAGTAAATGCTTTATGTGAGAAATTAGACAGTGAGAAACAGAATCCCATGTGTTATTTCAAGGCCCATATGCTGTAAAGGTTAAATTGTAGCTGTAGGTATTTATAGATTTACTGTGCAGGTGATGCCCTTGTTTGTCTGGTTATAGTTAACTGACAACAGATGCTGCAAATGAAGTCAGAACAATTATAACAATTCAATTTTCTCTTGAGAAGAAACTCAGCTATTAAAAAATAAAAAGACAAAGATGCAAATTACTGGTCTGATACATTTGATCACATTTTGCATACTGCTCTCTTAGAGATAATGACAGGCTGCTTTGAAAGTATTTAACTGAAAACATTAAAAAATCCAAATAATTCATGTAAACAAGGGCTGAAAACTGTGGAAGAGAGATCTTGCTTGCGCTTGATGTTTTTAGAGATAATTTGTGAAAAAAAATAGCTTTCAGTTAATCTGCAACCTTTTTAAATCTTTAATTAGATTCCATCTAATGCATAAATACCTGTTAACATCCTATTCCAAAGTTTCAGTCAAAAACTGCTTTTTTGTGGGCCTTATGAAAATGCAAACCATTGATAACTCTGTTCTCACATAAACTGCATTCAGTTGAATGGGACAATTTACATAAGAGAATTTTTCAGCCATTTACACAGAAAATGATTGTGCTTGTGTTTGATGAATAACACCCTTTGACTTTGATATTTACAATGCTAGAACTGAATTCATTATTGACTTTTTCAAACTAAGATATGTTTTCTGTCTACTCAGACTGAACCAACAATTATCGTTGTATTTTTTCTCTGTTTTGTGTTTTTCAGATGCAATGTGTTTTTAGTCATCTCTCTTACAATTTATGCCATCAGTTGGCTATTAAAGCGTTTATACTGAGTTTTCAGCAACACAAAAGGGCAAAACAACCAAGCATTCATTTCTGAGACAGGCTAACCTCCCTGATAGTAAAAGACTATAGAGAACACAATGTATGGTATTAAGTGTTGCATTTAATTTGTTTTGAGTCGCTTTCAATGGAATAATCAACAGAAGTCAGAAGGCAAATTTTTGATTGCTAAAGAAAAGGTAGTAGGTTTTGAGAGAATCTCGAGCCTTCTTGTCATCTTTTCTGTCAATATATCATCCATCATCATTTTGATTTCCATTAGATTTAATTAAACCTGGATCATTTAACATGCGTTGTAATGGTTAACGGTTTTTGTTCACATTTTTAACCAAGATTTTAATGACAATTAATGGCATTTCTTTCAGTGCATTTCTAATTGCCTTGTATGCTATGGACGTTCTCTGTTGATAATATAAAATAGTGAATTTCTTTTTCGCCCTCAAGGGAATCCATTACGACTGCAAATAAAGAGATGCTTTCAGCTATCAGTAAGACATAGGCTCACAGAGACAGAAAAAAGCGAGAGATGCTTTTAATGCGTTCACTTTGGAGGCCGGTACAAAAGAAGGCTCTATGGTTGACAACAAAGTAGAGAGATTAATGTCGACGATTTAGTGACCCACCAGAGCGGTGTGTCAGTCTGGTGGAATCCGTCTGACCTTTTGCATTATCATGGGGATTCAGATAATGATTCTCAGCGGGGAGTCTGAAGTGTGCATTATGTGTGCCTCTCACTTTGTTAAAGAATATAATCAGTTCTTAGCACTAGGACACGAGATGAAAAACAGATGGAAGAGGGAGTGAACTGTGAAGGGCAGAGGTAAATGTCTTTGACACACATTAACTGACAGAAGGTGCTCTCATCCATCCACTCAGACGCAACCTGGACAGCATGACTGTATATAACGTGCGGTCAATGTGTCATGAAATGTGTAAAGATTGTGTGGTAAAGTGGCTCATCCAGTCAGATTTACTATTTTACGGTTTTGAGGCTTGTTTTTAACCTTTAGAATTAACGCAAGTCAATTTTGCAGTCCTGCAGACATATTTTGGGGTTTAATTGTATAAGATAACATGACATATTCTGTGATAAATTACCAGTCCAAACATGGGAATAAATACTATTATTTTTATTATTATTAATATTATTAACATTATTTTTGAAAAAGTATTTTATGCTCACCAAGGCTGCATTTATTTGATTAAAAATACACTAAAAACAGTAATGTTGTGAAATATTTAAAATAACTATTTTCTATTTAAAAATATTTGTAAAATATAATTTATTCCTGTGATGATGAAGCTGAATTTTCAGTAGATTATTATTATGAAGTCTCTTATTGTCACAAACTGTAGAGGAGTGGAGCCAGGAGAGAACGTGCAGGAAACCAGAATAATAATAATTATAATAAGGATATTTATTGAAACCAAAAGTAACATAACAAAAACCAGGGGAACGAGTAACATTAGTAACAATCATCGACGGACATTGGGGAGTGAGCAGACACAGACTTAAGCCGTTTCTTAATATGCGTTCTTGTCTGTATTTGTGTTCTTGTGGACTTGTGAAACGTCATCAGTTGTTGCCCAATGAACCAAATGAACCAAATGTCACCAAATGAACAAGAACCAAAAGGGGGAAACAAGGACTAAAACATTTGAACTAGAAACAAAGGGGGAAAACCACTTGGAAAACATGACAGACAAGACTATAATCCTGATACTTATGCATACCAAGGCTGCATTTATTTGATCAAAATACAGTTAAAATAGTAATGTTGTGAAATATTTCAAATAACTGTTTTCTGTTTTAATATGTTTTTAAAATGTACTTTATTCCTGTGATGGTAAAGTTGAATTTTCAGTAATATTATTATTATTATTATTATTATTATTATTATTATTATTATTATTATTATTATTTTCTTTAAAGAAGCCTCTTATGCTTATCAAGGCCACATTTATTTGTTAAAAAATACAGTAAAAATAGTAATAATGTGAAATATTTAAAACAACTGTTTTCTATTTTAATATATTTTTAAAATGTAATTTATTCCTGTGATGATAAAGCTGAATTTTCAGTACTATTATTATTATTATTATTATTATTATTATTATTATTATTATTATTATTATTTTAAAGAAGTCACTTACGCTCACTAAGGCTGCATTTATTTGATCAATAAAATAAAATATAATAAAAATACAGCAAAAACAGTAAAATTGTAAAAATATTTAAAATAACGGTTTTCTATTTTAATCTATTTTTAAAATGTAATTTATTCCTGTGATGACAACACTGAATTTTCGGTACTATTATTATTAATATTATTTTTTTTAAGTAGTCACTTATGCTTACCAAGGCTGCATTTATTTGATCAAACAGTAAAATTGTGAAATATTTAAAATAACTGTTTTTTTATTTTAATCTATTTTTTAAAACGTAATTTATTCCTGTAATGGCAACGATGAATTTACAGTAATATTATTATTATTTTTAATATTATTTATTTATTTATTTTTAAGAAGTCTCTTATGCTTACCAAGTCTGCATTTATTTGATCAGAAATACAGTTAAAATAGTAATACTGCGGTTTTTTATAACTAACTGTTTTCTATTTTAATACATTTTTAAAATGTAATTTATTCCAGTAATGGTAAAGATAAATTTTCATCAGCAATTATTCCAGTTTTTAGTGTCACATGTTCCTTCAGAAATCATATGCTGATTTGGTGTTCACTTATTATTAATTATTATTGAGGCTCAATTATTAATATTGATTCTTCTTATTATAAACATAGAAAGCTGTTTTTGTAGGTTAATATTTTTGTTGAAACGGTGATTTAAAAAAAAAGTTCAAGGTTTTTGGATGAATAAAAAGTTCAAAAGAGCATCATTTATTTGAAATTCTGAATGACTTTACTGTCACATTTAACCATTTTAATGCATTCTGGTTGAATTTAAGTATTGGAGTGGCAATCGGGACGACCGGGACTTTTCCTGGTCTGCCGGCCGAAGGATTTACACAGCGGATCACAAATTGAGCGGGCGCGAGCTTATTAGAATCACTGACGTTACTAAATTCTCCGTGAATAGCGGCCAAATACTCCCACATACTTCCCCCTAAACGTCCAACCAATATTTATATCAGTTGCATGTCCTTACTTGATGCTTGAAATTTCCAGCCAATCACAAAGCACTTTCTAGAATCCTCTTAGTTCTATAGTTCCTTACAGGCCCGGCTCCACGGGGGGCCAGTCAGAAGCTTGGCCTACCCGAGCCCCACACTAGCCAGTCACAAAATTGGCGCGATATTTAGTTGAGCTCCATATTTTTTTCTTATCGGCGCACCCGCAAATATTCTATTATTGTATATAATTTTCGCACTTACAATATGCAGGGTATAGAAATCGCTTTTAAATGAGTATCGCGCTGTTTACTTTTACTTTCGATTTTGCGATAACGCACACTCTGTGTAAAGGGAGCAGCACATCTTATAATAGATATTTGTCAGTGAGTACAAGATTGCAGCAAATCCTCCAGTCTATTTTTGTCATCTCTCTTTACTTTCGACCCGTGATCATTCAAATCTAAAGGTCATTGTACACATTTTCGTATGCGTTTTTTTTAGTTTTCTCATATTCGCCATCCTTATCAAAATGCTTATTATGGATGCAAAAATGCAGAAAATCAATCAGATCCGATTTTTTTATGACGGACGAAAGTTTCAGAGGCAGTGTGTAAACTCGATTAACATAACCTGTATTTTTTTTTTAACGTGCAAAAATCTTGGACGAAAATTTCGTACTCATGTGTGCAATGACATTAACTCCAGCAGCTCGTGTTGGATGCAGGGTTGCCAAGTCCGCGTTTTTCCCCACAGAATTGGTCTACTTTTAAACTGTTGCCATGGGTTGATTTCCCCCAGTTATTTACCAACGATAAAACAGTGCTGGATTTTAGGTGTTGTGAAGGCTACTGGTAGGAAGCCTTTGAGCTGTGCTTATGATCAATGTGCACAACTGTAAAATGTGTATTTTAGATATGAAAATGAAGTATATAAGTTTTAATATTTGGGATATGGTCAGTGCGCTATTTTAGGTTGTTCTTGACTGGCAATTGGGCTAGTTATGTCAAATAGACCTGGTAACCCTGTTGTCAGATTCTTTCAGTTTAGCTTACATTTTCCAACTGCAGTAAATTATTTTTATTTCTATAAAAATGCAAAATGACAGTGAAGGTGCTGCAGCGGTGGTCGAGTAATGTAATCAGCAATCAGCAAAGAACCAAAGACAGTGTAACACCCCAAATGGAAAAAATGTGCACTTCCATAAGACACTTAAATAATACTTACTCTGTTTTCACATTTTGTCATTTTATACTTAATATACTAAAAATGTAGTACTTCTTAAGATAATAGTCTATAGTGTACTAATCTATAGTGTACTAAATTTTGAGACAATTTTTTGAACTAAAATACGCTTTTACCTTTTTACCTTTAAAATATCATCATAACCCCGGTGCGGTCAGAATTTTCCCGGTGGATTTTAGTGCCCCACTCCGCCCCTGACCAACACAATAATGTTTCTTATTTACTGGCTGCTGAAATTTAGCTGTGCCATTGCAGGAATAAATTACATTTTAAAATATGTTAAAATAGAAAGTAGTTATTATAAATTTTTATTACAAAATTACTGTTTTACAATATTTTTATCAAATAAATCCAGTCTTGGTTAGCATTTGCGTCTGCTTTCAAAAATATAAAAAAAAGTAAAAAAAAAATCTAACTTGGTAGTGTATAAATTTTGATCATACCACCCACCCCATTACACGCACTCACACACATCAGCTGCATCGTGATGTGCAGTTAAAAGTCTCTTACTGCAGTTTTAGGAAGGGGCACTCCCACTAATTGTGAAGTATTAGTTTCATGGCTGGGTGCCTGTGCCCTTTGGTGGGTCTGATCACACCCACTCATAATGATGAGATGTAGAACACCCGGCAGTTGACCCGGAGCCATGCGTAATGTGGCGTGCTGTTGTTGTTCTCTCCGCTCTGAGCTTGAGGCAGTGGCACTGCGTCAGAAAACCAGCTTTCTCAGAATTTCAACATCAACTTTCGTTGACATTGCTTTTGGCTACATAAAACACCCAGAACAAAAGCATTTTCTCCATTCGCATATACCTTGCCATTCTTATTAGAATCTCATTTGCATTTTCTCTCCCTTTTTGAGGAGTTGCACACATGCAAGTCTTAGTCATCACTGAAGTATACGTGACTATAACATTCTGTAGCAGCTGTTTTTGATAGACGAGCTCTAGTTGTCTCACTTCAGTTGACAATGACAATGAAAATGAAAATTCTGTCATTAATTACTCACCCTCATGTCGTTCCAAACCCATAAGACCTTTGTTCATCTTCGGAACATAAATTAAGATATTTTTGATGAAATTTAAAAGCTTTCTGATGCTGCTATAGACAGCACCGAAACAACCACATTCACAAAACAGTATTAGGGATAATGTGGATTTACTGTGTGTTAAGTGCACTGAGCTATGGCATTTTCTAGACCTCAGACAATCTTGTGCACTTACTTCTTGTTGGCCAAGACCGTAAGTATGGGTTTTAGGACAGACTCTATATTCTGTCTGTACAAAAGTGGTATTATAAGTCTGAGAAATCGACCAAATTTGTTGCACTGATAATATTTCTCTTATCTTAATAGCTGAAACCAGATTGAGTCAATGAGTGCGTTGAACTTTGAAAACTGGAGCAGTTTGATTCATGAATGAATCATTTGAACTGGTTTAGTGAACTGAATCATTAATTCAAAAGATCTAATCAAAAAAGGAGGAGTCAGATGAATCAGACACTGTCATGAACACACCAAGGAGAGCTAGAGTGGAAGAATTTCATTATGTTTCTCGCACAGCTGTCATATGGCTTCAGAAGACTTACATAGTACAAATGTTGTATGAACCACTTTGATGATACTTTCATGGTGCTTTTATGTCCATTTTCAAGCTCGAAAGCCTCAGGCCTTATTCATCATGATTGTATTGAAAGGAGTCTTTTTACAGTCAGTTCTTTTGTGTTCTGTAGTGGAAAGATAGACAGACACACTTGAAACCTGAGAATGAGATTCATGTGGTAACATCAAACATAACTGAATTTATTTAAGTCATATATTGTTAAATATTACTGATTCAACCAGACTTCATCAGGTTAAACCAACAAAAGACATTTTTATGGGCTCCATCAGGTAAAAATAGCCCTGCTTGATAACAACCATAGACTTTAAAAAATATGGACGTAGTGTCTGTGACGTCACCCGTAGGTTTCTGAAGAGCACTTTTGAAGCTCATAGTGGGCGGGATTCGGCCGTCGTCACTCCCGGATAATCGAAAATGGGCAAAGAGACGGGACGTGGGTGGAGCTGGCTTAATATAACTTAAACAGATGAGTTATAAAAATTTACCCCCCTTACAGGTGACATGAAGGGCGAAAACAGCTGTATAGACCAAAACCACTTTTTGTACCAGGCTGTAAACATATTTTTTTCTGCTGTAAAGTTGGGCATTTTAACATGGAGAGTCTATGGGATTGACTCCCTATTGCAGCCAGTCTCTAGCGGTCAGTCAATGAATTGCAGTTTAAGTCACTTCCGTGTTGGTTTCAATAGACAGAGCAGGAGGCTGCTGCTTGGTAACAACATGTACAGTGCATGAAAACTATTTGGGATTAATATATGCCTTGCTATGATTCAATTCTTTAAAACTTTTTTTAAGGGTTAGTTCACCCAAAAATGAAAATTAGCTCATTATTTACTTACCCTCAAGGCGGCATCCTAGGTGTATATGAGTCAGAGTTATATTAAAAATCGTTCTGGCTCTTCCAAGCTTTATAATGGCAATAGGTGGGTGTCACTCTTCAACAGTCCAAAACAAGTCAGATAAAGTGCATCCGCAGTGGAGGATGCAAATCAAAAGTCACAAATTAGAAGTACAAAGCAAGGATTTGTAAAGGCAAATGTTAGAGGATTTCGATATAAGCTAAGAGGAGATGATTTTCCTTTGCTAAAGTAAGGAAACTTTGCTTCCTTTGCTCCTGTAAACAAACGTCAGTTTTCGCGAGACTCACAGATGCATGCGCTACACATATGTTCTATGTCAGCCACCAAGACGGCTAGTGCAAGCTAGAAAACAAGTTATTATTAAATCTTAAATATGGATATTTTTCTTACAAAAATGCATTAAGGTTCTTTATATGTTTATCGATGGTTCCATGAAGAACCTTGAACATCCATGAAACCTTTCAAATGCAGAAAAGGTTCTTCATAGTCGAAAAGAGTTCTTCAGATTTTTTTAAATGTTCTTCAAATAGTTTTTTTAAGAATCGTTCACGAAAAGGTTCTTTGAGGAACCAAAAATGGTTCTTCTATGGCAGTGCAAAAACATCCTTTTGGAACCTTTATTTTAAAGAGTGTGAGGCACTTTTTATTATGGATGGATGCACTTTTTTGGACTTGCGTTGGACTGTTGAAGACATTTGTTTGCAGGAGCAAAGGAAACAAAGTTTCCTTACTTTAGCAAAGGAAAATCATCTCCTCTTAGCTTATATCGAAATCCTCCAACATTTCTCTTCACAAATCCTCGCTTTGTACTTCTAATTTGTGACAGTTGTTTTGTTTTGCATTCTCCACTGCAGATGCACTTTATCAGACTTGTTTTGGACTGTTGAAGAGAAACACCCACCCATTGCCATTATAAAGCTTGGAGGAGCCAGAACAATTTTTAATATAACTCAGATTGCATTTATCTGAAAGAAGGAAGTCGTATACACCTAGGATGCATTAAGGGTGAGTAAATAATGGGCTAATTAAAATTTTTTGGATGAACTAACTTATTAAGTCATGACTGGTAAAGTAGTTACATAAGGGTACATAAGGGTTGCCAGGTCTGCAAAACAAAACCAGCCAAGCTGCTATTCAAAATGAGCCCTAGCTGTGTGGAAAACTATTTTTTTTCCTCTGTCTGGGGGTCCCCTTCTGTCGAACCTGCAGATTAAAAAACAACTCACAGGAACAGTGTCAAACTATCCCAATTCTGTGGGAAAAACTCTGACTTGGCAACACTGAGGTACATTATCTTGATGGGCGGTTTTATCATTTTATCACTAGAGTTGCAATATGAGTTCCAGTATGTTCTGACTGACTTTACATAGTGCAGCTGATGTTAGCTCATTGACCCCTATTAAAGACACCGATAGGCATAAACTGGTAATGCGAGTTGCATTAGTACTCTTTGCCTGCAAACAATATTTTATTGAGACATGTCAAATTACATTTACCCTAATTACAGTAACTGTTCATTAATATGTGCAGGAAAACAGAAAGGCTACAACCTGACAGACTGCCAAGGTTTCTTTCAGCGAACATTCGTTCGATCTATCTATCATCTCATAATGTAATGCCAGCCAGTAGTGCACAGTATTGAGTAGAGAATCATGTAGTGATTTGCATTCAACCATTTAACTACACACCAACATTCATCCTCCTTTAAATTGCTTTTCCTCATTATCATAGGAAGGAGAGAGATAATGTAAACACCTTGGCTCCTTTAATTAAATGCCAGTTTAATTAAGATGCTGATTCGCAGATAATACTTTTTGAGTCCAAATCAGAGTACAGGGCAAAGCAAATGAACCATCAGGAGGTCTAGACCTCCCCACACTTCAAGTTGGGAAACATGGGCAGCATAACAATGATGAAACCCAGGCATTCCCATATTAAATTAGTACAAATAAAAATTAGCTGTAGTATATAATTATGCAAAAAGTGAGAAAAAAACATCACCTGTTTAATATGCATTACAAATAGAAAAGTATTATTAGAAAGGCCCTCTGGAATACATTTTCTGATTTTTAATTTTATTTATTTATTTATTCTTAAAGGGATAGTTCACCCAAAAATGTAAATTCTGTCATTAATTACTCACCTTCATGTTGTTCCAAACCCGTAAGACCTTCATCTTCATGTTCATCTTCGTAACACAAATTAGGATACATTGTGTTACTCTTTGTGAATGTGCATCGAAGAAGAAACTGTTGAATAAAATCGTTGTTTTTGTTTTCTTTGCACACAAAAAGTATTCTCATAGCTTCATAACATTACGGTTAAACCACAGATGTCACATGGACTATTTTAACAATGTCCTTACTGCCTTTCTGGACCTTGAACGTGGTAGTAACTATGCAGGGTCTTGGATTTCATCAAAAATATGTTAATTTGTGTTCAGAAGATGAACAAAGGCTTTACGGGTTTGGAACGACATGAGGGTGAGCAATTAATGACAGAATTTTCATTTTTGGGTGAACTATCTCTTTAACATTTTTATAAATAGATTCTTAGTCTTAAGTGACATGCTGATTTGGGGCTTAAGAAACATTTCTTATTATCATCCCTGATCAAGCTTTCTTTAATAAACAGAAAGTATATTTTGAAATCATAACATTATAAAAGTCTTTAGAAATGTCTAAATGTTTTAAAAAATGTTTAATCAATTTAATGTCTTAATGTTTTTAATCAATTTAACGCATCGTTGCTTAACAAGAGTAACCTGTTTTACATAAAAAAATAATTATAAACAATAATCCATTTTGAAATGTAGTGTGTATATGTGTGTCTGTTTCTATTTTTGTTCTAATTTGCAGTTTATGTTTTTTTCAGTTTAGTTTTATAATTTTATGCTTAAACGGCTAATTATTTATTTTAACTCTTTTTGCATTGGTGTCACTAAACACTAATGTTTTTAAAGCCTTTAACAAGAGTTTTATTGCCTAATTATGCGATACGTAGGATGTTAGGTTCAATGCTTTCTACACAGTAGTTAAATGGAGCACATTTTCCCTTTCTCAGATTGCTGGTCACAGCACTAATTGTAACTTTAATATGGAGTCAGAGTATTAGTTAAAACTTAGTGAACTGCTTTTCATTCTTAAGTAATAGTTTGAAAGTGCAAGAAGTCATTAAAAGCCTGCCATTACAATTAGACAAGGCATGGTCTGATTCAAGAGAGCCATTACATTACTGGGCTACCATGACAACTTATCTGCTTTTCTCTTTGGCACACATATGGCCTCCACCTCATTGATTAGAACTGGTGAGCTCCTCCAGGCTTGGTGGACGAGTGCAGCGCTGCTGATTCTGAGAAAAGTCCAGTAAATGATAGATGATGGGTGCAGTGGTGCCAGTGCCGGAAGTCAGCACGTACCGAGACGTGACTGGCCGTGTCAGGGCTGGAACAGCGCCCTGCTGAGAGACGTGTTAACCGATGTGTCAGGTATTTGCGTCCTGTCTACGAGCTCACATTAGTTCAGCCCCGTCACCCCCCAGAGCCATCCTAAGTCCAAAAAGACAACCCCCTCCGCAGTGCTTTTATGACATTAGCGATTGTGCCAGCATGCTGTCGGGTCTTAGTGGAGCTGCTGCTTGCGTTTGTGAGGAGACTTTAATAAAAAATAAAAATGAAAACTGCGACAGAATACCGCCAGGAGCAAACAAATAATGTGAGACATTTTGTTTTTTATATTTTGTCTGGGGTGCTAGTGAAGTGTATGTTTACTAGAAGATTAGACTGTCCGCTGTGATTTTGTGTATCTCAGCATCTCGTTTCAGTGTTGGGAATGCACTCTGAATTCAAGCAGTTGTAACATGCTAAAAAATACTGATTTTAAATATTATTATTTTTCCTAGAATCCAAGTTACTTAATTTTTGTATACAATTTCAAAAAAATCTTGATATTTCTTGGTATCACCCACTGAATGCCTTTTTTATTTCATTCAATTCACCTCTCAAGTGCAGTTTTCCACTGATGGAGACATACTGTTAAATGAATCTGGAGGAAATGGCCTTAAGCCTTATCGCAATGAGGAGAGAGAAGTAATTACTGTGTGAAGCTGGTGTACAATAGATTGTAGGACTTTCACAAACACATTTTATTCACAAAGACACAGTGTTATGTCAATGTTCATACTGTAAGCTGCTGTGAAAGACTTGTTTTGTTGTGATTTTATGAAAACAACTCGAAATGCTGACTTGCGGGCAATTCTGCAACTATAGGCTACCACTGGCTGGAATGTCCAGGCTTAAGTAGGTCTGGGTATTGATATTGATTTTCTAATTAATTGAGATCTTCATTGGATCAATCCCTATACTGATTCCTTAATGTACAAGATTGATCTCCATGCCTATTGAAAACGTATTTGTATAGTAAATTTCTGTTGCATTCTGTTGAATGAACTCCCTAACCGCATAGTTTCGGCCCATGGTGTTAATATCTTTCAGGATCAACACAAATCATATTTACATTTGTGTGAATGTGAATTCGCAGATTGCATTAAAGGGGTCATCGGATGCCAAATTCACTTTTACATGTTTTTTTTTTTTTTCTGTAAATCATAACCACCTTCTCAGATCAAGCCGTTCACAGATTCTTAGCAGAGTGACATAATTCTGCACAGGCCCTTCCCACAATTGTTGACTGACACGGCCGTTTTAGCATAGACCTGTTTTGAATGAGCTGTAAACAGTCAGCTGTTGTTTCAACATCGGAGCAGGGGTAGACAAAAATGTTTCCTAAGCAATTGAGGTGTTTTGTTGTTGGATGTAAAAATTAACGTAGCCACTGAAGATGCAGAGGATTATTTTTGTTTTTGAAGGGAATGCGCAAAGATTTTAAGGGATACATTTTTTGACCAATTTTTTAACAGTCTCAGAAAACTGCTCATCACCCTACAGAAGGGATGGGCGGAGTGAGAGGAAAAAATTCTTAATGCTAATTCTAAATGCTAATTCTCATTAGCATTTTAAGGGACATGCACCGAAACAGCTTTCTGTGAACAGAGCTGTTTTTGACAAGGCAAAAAGGGTGTTGTTTTACACTACCATTGAGAATTTTTTAACTAAAGCATGTTATAGACTTTTCATTAAGACCCTAAAGAATCATATCAACTTGTGTAAAATGGGCATCCAATGACCCCTTTAAGTGTAATAAGTACCCTGTGTACCAAAGACAAAAAAAAGTCTTTTAATTGAGTTGTCCTCACAAGCTCTATAACAATAGCAATCCAACCTCTCAAATACTAGTCAAATGACTCTTAAATGAGCTGGTTATTTTTAGTGAAATAAAGTTTAGCCTTTATCCTGCAACAAATGACTTCAGTGAGCTGGTTCTTTTAATGAACAGTTTAATTTGAATTAGTCTGAAACATTTTCCTTTAGAATTTACAGCATTATCAAGAGATGTTGCCTTTATTTTTATTCAAAAACGATTGTTTTAAAGCAGCCTCATCATAACAAACAAGAAAATAGCAGAATCAATTGTGGAAACTCAATTATGGGGACAACATAAAGCAGCTCTATAAGACAATAGTCTTATTATTTAGCTCAAATCAGTTCAGTGTTGGCTCTGTTCTGTTCAATAATAGTGTAAAATTAATCAATTTTGATACAAGCTCAATTAAGCAGTTCTATAGAAGCAGTAATGTTGTTATTAAGCTTAGTTTAGTTTGTTTAAAGAATTTTTTTTCTAAACCAAATGCAAATTATAATGGAAATGTACTCTATTGCATCTGAATCAAATTATAATCGAATCAGGTGTATCAATACCGAGAATAGTTTATCTTAAAGGGATAGTTCACCCAAAAATGACAATTCTTTCATTAATTACTCACCCTCATGTCATTCCAAACCTGAAATACCTTTGTTTATCTTTGGAATGCAAATTAAGATATTTTTGGTGAAATCCAAGAGTTTTTTTTATCTATTTTAACAATGTCCATACTACCTTTTTAGTCCTTGAACATGTCAGTTGCATTGCTGTCTATGCAGGGTCAGAAAGCTCCCGGATTTCATCAAAAATATCTTAATTTGTGTTATGAAGATAAACAAAGGTCTTGCAGGTTTGGAAAAACATGAGGGTGAGTTAATAATGACAGAATTTTCATTTTTGGGTGAACTGTCCCTTTAAGGATAGTTCTGTGCAGAACGATTATTCTAAAAATACGCTTTTGTCTGTTATCAAAAATGATTGCTGGCGAAAAACTATTTCACACCAAAAGTGTTTTCATATTGGCATGAAAGGATGCCAGTAAACATGGCACTGAAAGTCTGCTGAAACCTTCAATTCAAAAGGTCACAGGGTTTTATTAAAAACTCTGCATCTATGTTTGTTGACATTTAGACAAGCCTCCTTTAGAAAAGCTTCTAATCTGATGAGAGTTGATGTGCAATGGTGACTCAAGATCTAACTAACACCACTAATGTTCATGCTTTGCTTTTTCTAGGGTTTGAAGTCAAGCTGACGACAGATATCTTTCATCACCACATCATGACCATAATTTTCAATAGCAAATAAGTGATATGTTTTGTTAATGGTATTTTTATTTTTTCATGATATCGCAGGAACTCCTGATGGCGTAGTAATATGGAAATCAGTCCTCAAAGATCAGGGGAAATTACAGTAGCCAGTGAAGCAAATAGAACATAAACCTACCAATGCCATTGTTTTGAACCACATGTATGCAAGTAAATGTTTTTCTACATTCTTCAGGCTAAACCCCCAGGCAAAATTTATATAAAGCAACCCACATGAGTAAGGCAGCAAAGATGGTGAAACAGCTGCAAGGACATCTTCAAACACTGAATGTTACCAACACATTTGCTGTTAATGCTGCTATTCTGACTACAGATGTCTTACTTTTTTCCAGCAAACTTGAATCTGTTCACAGCACCTCTTTATTTAGAAAATATAGCTACCTTCAGGATTGTAGATGATAGGCCTACCACACTCAACTGAAACAGACTCCTTTACTATGTAAGCTAATCACAGCAGTGACATAAAGAAAAAAAAAACACTCTGGGTGGGTAAGTGAACATCTAGATTGCTCCTATAGAGTGTTTCATATGGCTGCCTACCATAGCTAATGCTTACTTGACCGCCACAGGCATAGCACAGTGCTATACCACATTCATCATGTTGACATTTCATGCCAAGTTACACTATAAAATGCTAGCCGTACTTAATCCGTTCATATATAATAATTTAACAATGGCCGTTAATGCTGGACCAGTGGTTCATTGGGTAGTGCATTTGCTCATGGGAGTGTAGGACTGCATTAGCTCCTGAGATCATGAAGGTAAAAAAAAAAAAACTCAGAAGAAAAATAAACAGGCTTATAACATCAACCCAGTTAGGGTAAGATGGTCTATAAAGATGGTGTACAAAATGCATGTTATATTTTATTTAGTACTGACCTGAGTAAGATATTTCACATAAAAGACATTTACATATAGTCCACAAGAAAAAATAATAGTTGAATTTATAAAAACGACCATGTTCAAAAGTTTACATACTGTGTTGGTATTTGAATGATCCACAGCTGTGTGTGTGGATCCCTTGTTTGTCCTGAACAGGTAAACTGCCCATTGTTCTTCAGAAAGGTCCTTCAGGTCCCATAGATTCTTTGGTTTTTCAGCATTTTTGTCTATTTGAATCCTTTCCAGCAATGACTGTATGCTTTTGAGATCCATCTTTTCACACTGAGGACAACTGAGAGACTCTATGCAACTATTACAGAAGGTTCAAACGCTCACTGAAGTTTCAGAAGGAAAAACAATGAATTAAGAGCCGGGGTGTGAAAACTTTTGGAATGAGGATGTGTACATTTTTCTTATTTTGCCTAAATATTATATATTTTTTTCATTTAGTACTGCCCTTCAGAAGTTACCGAAGATACTTACATGTTCCCCAAAAGACAAATTTACCCCGATCTTCAAATGAATGCATATTTTTCCTTCTGAAGCATCAGTGAGCGTTTGAACCTTCTGTTATAGTTGTTTATGAGTCCCTCAGTTGTCCTCAAGTGTGAAAAGATGGATCTCAAAATCATACAGTCATTGTTGGAAAAGGTATTTTGGTAAAATAATGAACATTTTGCAGATTCTGCAAGGTGTATGTAAACTTTCGACTTTAACATTATATTTATTCTAGGTGACCTGTAGGAGATCATGAATAATGAAGATATCTGAAATGTCTAATATTAACTATATAAATGATATACAAAATGAACAAAAATGAACAAAATGGTGCAAATTTAGCTTGACTTTCATTATTTTTAATTTTGGACTCGTGAACTAATTCAGAAATTGCTTTATTTGACATAATATATTGGATGGTACTAAATCATAAACATGCAGTACATATTAAAACAGGACCTATTTTGTAGTCCATTGTGGTACTAATGTCAAATGATACCCCCTAATTTCAGTGAAAGCGAGAATATTTAGTCTTCATGAAAAATACAAAAATGTGACACAAGTATTCAATCAGGCTTTGAACATTATACCCAGTCTTTGTGTGGGTCATGTCTCACAAAGCTCTCAAAGCTGTTCATAGCTGATAGAGGGATTTTAATTGCTTTCCGTGTTTAATTAGGTCTGTTTGTTTGGATTCAGCTTTGAGAAGACGAAACAAAAGATAGTGCAGGAATTCATCAGAAAGAAATGCCATTTTTCATGTTTGGGGGGGAAATGGGTGATGGCTTTGGAATAACATGAAGGAAATTTCTATCAGAGTTTCCGTCTATCGCCATCAACCTTTCAAGGGCAAAACTCCCATCGTCAGAGAGCACGGGGGCCGCCACGGCTGCTGTTTTGTCTTGCTTCCTAACTCTGCATGGAAGAAAACAATAGAGTTCAAAGTCAGCTATCATCCTGGGTGAGTCCCATCCATCATGCAAGAGCACATGTGACGTCCACTTTACTCCATTTCCTCTTGACTGAGCCCTGTCGGTGTACGTGCATATTAAAATGAGATCATGTTAAAGCAGTGGTCCTCAACTGTTTTTTGCATGAAGCTGCGACCCAAGAACACAAAATCTAATTTAAATCAATGTATTTCCGTGAAGAGAATAGGCCCAATTATATGATAAATTATACAATTTTGGCCATTATTAATGCATAAACAACAGCAGAAGTGTGATTTTTACCAGCCTAGCACACAGGACAAACACTGCATTAGTATTAGCCATATTACCAAGTGACAGATTAATTTGACGTCAACACCAAATGATATCGGAAGTGGATGAGCCAATTAATTTGGTATCTTCACGATGCACATTTTTATTATTATTGCATTAGGAATTTTTTTTTTTTTTTTTTTTTTTTTTTGCTTTAGAGCAGATACCAGTTGAAAACAACAGTGCTACAGCAGTAAAAGCCTTTCACAGGATTTATTTCCATTTAATGTCAGATCATAGCATCAGTATACTGTAGGCATAAAAAGATGTTTAATAGGGCTATGTATGCTACTAATAGTAAAGAATTAGGAAATGTGTTACATTTCAAAAGAGATGGTTTACAATCCTATAACAAAACACAACAATCATGAAGGAGAGCTGAAAATTAAGCTTAATAATATCCCATTCTGTTGGCTAGGAGAGAAGCACATAAAATGTGAATTACAGAAAAATATACCCAATTTCCCATGTCTGTTTGTCTCCTCACTGTCCCTTTAGCAGGCCACATACACAGCAGGCAGAGCCAACACTGTCTGTTCCTTTTAACTTCAAAACACCTTACTTCAAAAAGAGAAAGAGTAAAAAGAAAAATACGGCATTTCAGGTTATTCCTGTAAAGATGCTGATACGCATCTCTATTCTGAATCTCTGTGAGTCTGTCATTTGAAAAATAGAGAGAAGCAGAGGAAGTTTTGCTTTGATATGTGTAATATTCTTTGAATTTTGAGGAAGATAGCAAAAGAACTTGAGACAGTGCATGATGTTATGTAAATAATAGCCAGTCTTCAAAACAGCCACGCTCTTGTTGTATACATTTAACTTCACCACAAGTGGGGAAAAACTAACAACGTGCTGAGCATTATTAACGGAATTAGTATGATGCTGGTTTTGTAACAGCAGTTCAAAATGTAAGATGTTATATGTTTAGGTATCTACATTTTTTGACACACACACACACACACACACACACACACACACACACACACACACACACACACACACACATACATATATATATATACAGAATTTGTGGTATCTTAAACAAAACAGTGGTTTTAAAAGAATCAGTTAACTGAGTGGTTTAGTGACTCATTCTCGTGTTTTTTGCACATTTTTGATCTAATCAGTTAAATAACCAAATTAATGACTCATTCATTCATTAGCTTGTGTGTTTGACCTAATTAGTTTAATTAATTATTAAATTACTCCCTAAATTGTTTTATTCCTGAACAAAAACAACATATTTTTTATTTCTTAATGAATAAGTGTTTTTGGACAAATCGGTTAAATGAATGACTCAATCAGTGACTCAATAATTTTTTTTCTGTATAATTCATTGTTTTTTAAATTCATTTGTTGAATAAATGATTAAATAACTCTTTCATGAAGACAGGTACTTGTCGTATCTTGCAGAACAAGTCAAATTTCTACCAAACGCAGCGGAAATGCAGCAGAAACTTGTTTTGTTCCTGATTGAACAAAAACTATGTCATTTTTATTTCTGAATGAATCAGTACTTTTGGACGAATCGGTTGAATGAATGGTTTTATGCCTGTATGACTCATTGTTTTTAAATGAATCTGTTGAATGAATCATTAAATAACTTATAAAGTCAGTCAAGAAATCACTGTTTTCAAAATTTTGATATAATCAGTTAAAATAGAGAATTAATGACTCATTCACTTGTTTTGTAATTGATTGAAATAATTATTAATTGACTCATTTGTTTTGTTCCTGATTGAACAAAAACAATGTAATTTTTATTGCTGAATGAAACATTTTTATACGAATCAGTTGAATAAATGATTCAGTGACTCATTTGTTTTATGCCTGTATAAATCATTTGATCGAACAAAAACTTGTTTTGTTCCTGATTAAACAGAAGTGTTGTAATTTTATGTCTGAATGAATAAGCAGTTTTGGACGAATCGGATGAATAAGTGATTCAGTGACTCATTCGTTTTATTCCTGTATAAATCATTACTTGTAAATGAATCTGTTGAATAAATGATTAAATAACTCAAAAACAGTCAACAAATCAGTGTTATTAAACAAAACAGTTAACTGAGTGATTTAGTGACTTATTCACTTGTTTTATTGCACTTTTTAAAATTAAATTAGAGAATTAATGACTCATTCACTTGTCTTCTAATTGGTTAAATTAATTATTCAATGATTCACTTACTTGTTTTGTTGCTGATTGAACAAAAACAATGATTTTTTCTGAACGAACAAGCATTTTTTTGTACGAATCAGTTGAATGAATGATTCAGTGAATTTGTTTTAATGCTTTATGAATCATTGTTTTTAAATGAATCTGATGTACTATGTCACTATGTAACTTGCAGAACATGTCAAATTTCCACCAAATGCAGCAGAAACTTGTTTTGTTAATGATTGAACAAAGAAAAATATATATTTTTTATTCCTGAATGAATAAGCATTTTTTAACAAACCGGTTGAATGATTGATTCAGTGAATTTGTTTTATTCCTGTATGAATCATTGTTTGTAAATGAATCTGTTAAATGAACGATTAAGTAACTTACTCATTAAGACAGTCAGTCGTCATAACTATGTAACTTGCAGTCAAATTTCCAACAAATACAACTTGCAGCTGAAACTTGTTTTGTTCCTGATTGAACAAAAACAATGTCATTTTTATTCCTGAATGAATAAGCATTTTGGAACAAATTGGTTGAATGAATGGTTCAATGATCATTCAGTGATTCGTTTTATTCCCGAATGAATCACTGTTTTTAATCAAATCTATTAATGCACACTCATTAAGACAGTTCCTTATTATAACTTGCAGAAAGGGTCACATTTCCACCAAATGCAGCTGAATGATAAAAACTGTTGTAGAACATACTGTTACTATGCTAAATTCAGAATGACAAAAAAATTTCTAACATCAGAAATATAAATATGCGAGTAAAATATGGAGTACTGACTTCAGCACGCCAATCAATTAGCTAAAATTGCAAAGAGTTTATCCAAGAGAGTAGAAACTTAATGACAACAGGGATTTCTGGCAATTAAGACAATTAGTTCATTTGATTTACATTGCTGCAGAGTGTGGATTACTGCAGTGCACAGATGGGCATGCTGAATTGGCTTGGGCAACATGGAGTTGAGTCAAGGAACTCCGACAAACAAATATCTGGCATGAAATCCTGTCCCTGTTGGCAGGAGAGATAAAGTGAGACAAAATAATTTTGATAGTTAGCTTGTTGTTATAAGTGAGAATGTTATGTGAGTTCACTTCCAAATGAATAAAGCAGCAGTCTATCCCATTAGAGACAAATATGCAAGCAGCAAGATAAGTGTTTGGCTTATTTATTAAGCACTGTTGTCATCAAACCCTATTCACAGATGTTTCACCATCATCATCCTCACCATATAGAATCTCCCTATAGCATCCCTGTTTAATTAATGCTAGAGAATAAAACTCGAAGCGCGCCTACTTGGCACTTAGCACGCATTTGAACTCGGGGGCTGGGACTGATCCATATAATGACAAGCAAATGACAGTTCCAAGTCTCTCCACCACGATTCAATGCAAATGCATTCAGAGAGCATATCAACCTCAAAGGACAAGCGTAAACACTTTAAGAGCGTATCGATCTCCCCGTGTCACTGGATTTAATAGGCTTTGTGTTTCTGACCAAATCCTGAAAATTTCCACCTTCATCTTCAAGCCTGCCGAGAACAGGGTTAGATAAACCCGAATCGATGTGACCTAGCACACTCAGATTTTTTTTAGACCTAGATAACAATGATGATTCTGAGAACTCTGAGGTCTACCACCAAGAAGAAGTGATTCGCAGTAAAAACTATAACCTCTTTAAAGCAGTTAAGTGCCTATAAATGTACTGCGGTTGTTCACAAGCTAAAACATCCAATAAGGCTGTGTTACAACTCCCCCAATTAAATCCAGCATGAGATCTGTTTCACACTCTGTGACATTTTTAGAAAACACACACTGACAGACAATAACATCAGTGAGGTGTCTTGATTGCTGTGTAACTGTGATTAGAAAACAAGGTTTTCCTTGTAAAATTGGTAAAACACTCTCCCCTCACTCCCTAAAAGGTGTGTTTTCACTGCATTACTAATTTAAAGCCTCACAGCTGCCCTGACTAGGTGAAAATGAAGATCTGCATCACTTATCCGCTTGTCAAAAGAACAACCCCATTTGTCAGAAAACAATGTATTACTGCAAGCACAACCAAAGCTCACTGGAAAAATATGCCTCTACCAAAATTTTTGCAAAACTTCAAAACCATACTGTTACATATTCCCTGCAGTTTTTGGAAACCTTTTCATGCAAATTATGATTACAGGACAGATTACCAAGATTTGTATAGTACTAATATAGAGTCAAATCAATGCCATATATATTTGCAAAAGAATTGAAGTGCTCCAAAAGAACATTAAGTTCTTGCTTTTGCAAACAAAAATAAAGAATTGCAAAATATAAATTAAACCATGGCCATAGCTAGTAACAAATTTGCTTTTATTTTGCGTTTCAGTCAAGTGTTAGCTTGTGATACAGTGTTTTTCCTTTTGCACTTTCTGGCATTGTTTTGACGTGGGGGTGGGGTCAAATTTAAAATTTGCGTCACATATCCGTCTTCATATGTACAGCTTTTCCAATGTAGTAGGCTTGCTCGGTAACTCACCCGGTAGCAGTGCATTTGCTCAAAATAAGTGCTCAAAGTTGTTTAAAAACAATGTAAAATGGCACGGTTGCTTCGGAAAACTAATTTTCACCTCACTGTTGGTTTATTTCAAGGTTAGATTTAGCGTAAATTGTGTTATTTTAAAATGTGACGCAATTGTTTTTTGCTAGTTTCAACCCGACACAGTTATCCTTTTTAGGTGCATTGTTGGTGCGTTGCTATTTTGAAACTACTGACATAGACTGCACCATTGACCAACTAAAAACTGGCGCAATTCTTTTTTTATTATTTAAAGAGCGCAATGGTGCGAATGCAACTGGCTTATAAAAGGACTGGGAGATGAGACTTTGAATGGTTTATTGCACGTTATGCCCAAAACACACCCATGACTCATTAAGACAATAGGGACAACCCTTTTAGACCATTTTCCCCATCCTTAAACTATCAAAAGTTGATTCGGACACGCCCTAAGTGCACCTGCGCCATGTGCTTTAGACCATGTACTTGGATTGTTAAAATAGGGCCCATAATCTGATTCAGAAAAAAATTTACTCGCTTTTTAGCACCACCAACTGGACATTTAACTTTGAAACTGCCATGAAATGTACAAAAAGCAACATAATGGACACTATTTTAACAATCTAAGCACATAGTCTAAAGTGCACAGCGCAGGTGCACTTAGGACATATCATGCACTTAACCAATATCAGTCTCATCTCTTATTCCAGTTGTGCTCGTGCCATGGCACATTTGCTATTTACGTGGAATTTGCAAGAACAAATTCTGAACGGGGGGCCATCACGGACCGTGCCCCCCAAATGAGTTACTGTGCATGCACCCTCTTTCCATCCTCTCCCCTTTGCTGAACGTGATCGTTTTCGAAAGCGGAAGTGAAAAAAATAAAGAAATAAACTGTCACACCCTCTGCACGATCCCTCAGCCCCAATCACCACGATCCTCCACCAACCAGCCAATCACCACCACAGCACACCCGTGAACCATCACCAGAATACTAATCACCGTCACCTGCACCAGCAATCACCACACCCTTTATATACCTACCTCTGCCACTCACTCACCGGCTGGTATCGAAGTTGCATGGATGCTTCTCTGTGGATCTTCTCCCCCTCCTGTTATCTCTCCTGTGCTCCTCGTGGATTCTTCCGATGTTCTCCTGTGCTCCTCGTGGATTGCTCTGATGTTCTCCTGTGAAACACGTGAATCGTGTTAGAGGGAAGTTACTATTGCTAACGCTATGATCCTTATGAACTTGAACTCACCTGTTGTGTTTGTTTGAAGATTTGACCACAGAGACCTTTACTCACCTGATTGCACGTGTGTTGAACTGTGCACGTTTGTTAATAAATACCTTGAAAGATACTCACCTTCTCCCTTTGTGTGTGGTCGTGACAGGATACCAGCCCTTAAAATATTAACTCACCGTGTCACTCATGGAGGCGAGCGCCGCTATCACCGAAGACACCCCCGATCCATTTGCGGATATGGTAAACGTCCTTCGTCAATCTCTACCTGCTGCTCCAACGACGATTTCCAACACGCCCCTCTCTCGCCCCATGAGTTATTCCGGAGACCCGGGTGGTTGCAATGGTTTCCTCCTGCAAAGTTCCCTCTATATTGAAGCCAACGCACACCAGTTTCCTAACGAAATTTCTAAAATATCTTTTATGATTTCCCTCCTCACTGGACAGGCACTCCAATGGGCAGACGCACTCTGGAATTCACGGAGCGACGCTTTAATCTCCTATAATGCTTTCGTTGCCCACTTCAAGGACGTGTTTGGAGCTGCGCTCACTCCCCTTTCCGTGCACGACGAACTGATCACTCTGAATCAAGGTGCGTCCAATATCCATGAATACACCCTGCGCTTCCGCTCCCTAGCGGCCACCAGTGGTTGGAACCAAGTAGCTCTCCTAGCAGCCTACCGTAAGGGGCTTAAACCCCAGATCCGCAAGCATATGGTTATTTACGATGACAACGTGCCGCTGGAAACCTTTATTAAGAAGGCAGTAGGCATTTCTCAACATCTCTCAGCGTGTCCTTCTACAAAGTCTGTACCCAGCTTCCCTCCACTCCGAACACCGTCACCCCAACGAGATGCGGAAGAGCCTATGATTACTGACTCCTATCGCCTGGATCCTGCGGAGAGGAAACGACGAATTAATAATCGTCTGTGCCTATATTGTGGAGAAGCCTCTCACTTCATCAGTGCCTGTCCAGTCCGCCCGCCTCGTCCAATGGTGAGTACCGTATCTATTACTCCGGCCATGTCTCTCTTACCCCATATTACCGCTGAACTAATAGTAAACTCTCGTACTCTCCCCATCTATGTGCTCGTGGATTCCGGAGCGGCTGGCAATTTTGTTTCATCACACTTCATTGCTAAACATCGAATTCCCACCGTTCAAAATGAGGTCACATACCAAATTACCACAATCCAAAACTCACCATTGGGCGATGGTAAGATATCTCGCCGGACCAGAAAAGTGACCCTCGTCTCCCAACACAACCACCGTGAACATCTGACCCTCCTGGTACTCCCGCGAGCCAACGTGGATGTCATCCTGGGCAGACCATGGCTCATTAAGCACCAACCCCGCATAGATTGGAGCACAGGAGAAGTCCTGGAGTGGGGCAAGACGTGTGAGAGCCACGGCTACCGTCCTTCCTCGTCAGATGCAGAGTCTCCATACCGTCCTATCCCTCTGCACGCCACCACCATAGAGAGCCCTGCCACTCAATCCGCCACCGCCATTCCCCCCGTCTATCAGTCTTTCACCGATGTCTTCAGCAAGGAACGGGCCACACAACTACCACCGCACCGGCCCTGGGACTGTAGTATCGACCTGCTGCCAGGCGCCAAACTACCCCACGGGAAGATCTACCCCCTCTCACGTCCTGAGCAGGAAGCCATGGAGAATTACATCCAGGAGGCTCTCCAACAGGGGTTCATCAGACCTTCCACGTCCCCAGCAGCATCCAGTTTCTTCTTCGTCCCCAAGAAGGATGGTGGGCTCAGACCTTGCATAGACTACCGGGTGCTCAACGACGCCACGGTGAAATTCGCCTATCCACTTCCTCTAGTGCCAGCTGCCTTGGAGGAACTACGGGAAGCCCGCGTCTTCACCAAACTCGACCTCCGCAGTGCATATAACCTGATCCGTATCCGAGAAGGAGATGAGTGGAAGACCGCCTTCATCACCCCCACCGGTCACTATGAATATCAGGTGATGCCCTATGGCCTGGCTAACAGTCCTTCCATATTTCAGAATTTCATGAACGAAATCTTCCGCGACTACCTCCATCGATTCGTAATCATCTACATTGACGATATCCTCATTTACTCACGTAACCTCAAAGAACATCAAGACCACGTCCGTCAGGTTCTCCAACGCCTCCGTGAGTACCAACTCTATCTAAAATTAGAAAAATGTGAATTCCATCAGCCCTCCATCTCCTTTCTCGGATACGTGATCACTGCGGAGGGAGTTCGCATGGAAGCCGGCAAGGTGGACGCAGTGGCCAAGTGGGCGGAGCCCAAGACGGTGAAGGAGCTTCAGCGTTTCTTAGGCTTCGCTAACTTCTACCGACGCTTTATAAAGAACTATAGCCTCCTATCGGCTCCACTCACTTCCCTCTTAAAGGGAGGACGCCGGGTACTACAGTGGACTCCAGAGGCTCAGCAAGCCTTCGACCGTCTAAAGCAAATGTTCACCACCGCTCCCATCCTCAAGCACCCCGACCCTTCAAGGCCCTTCGTGGTGGAGGTAGATGCGGCGGACGTGGGCGTAGGAGCTGTGCTGTCCCAGTGGTCTGATGAACCCCGATCCCTCCATCCGTGTGCGTACTATTCCAAAAAACTCACCCCAGCTGAGCAGAATTATGGAATTGGAGACCGCGAACTGCTGGCCATAAAGCTCGCCCTCGAAGAGTGGCGGCACTGGTTGGAAGGAGCCCAGTTCCCCTTCACCGTAATAACCGACCACAAGAACCTCCAGTACATTCAGCACGCCAAGAGACTAAATGCCCGCCAAGCTCGCTGGTCATTATTCTTTGCCCGATTCAATTTCAACATTACTTACCAACCCGGCCATAAAAACACCAAAGCAGACGCCCTATCACGTATGCACTCACCTGAACCTACTTCTGACGATCCTGATCCAATTCTACCCCCATCTGTCTTTCTCGCACCCATACTATGGCAGCTGGATGAAGATATACGGGCCGCCACCTTCGAGGAACCTGCACCACCGGAGCTTCCCCCGGGTCGTGTCTATGTCCCAAGCCGTCTCAGACCCCTTCTGTTGGATAGTACGCACACGTCCCCCGGCTCAGGACATCCTGGCAGCAGGCGAACCCTCTCGCTCCTCCAGCAGAAATATTGGTGGCCCAACATGAGCAGGGAAGTGGAACGGTACGTCCAAGGATGTTCGGTCTGCGCCGTCAACACAACCCCACGCCGCTTACCCGAAGGTAAATTACAACCGTTACCTATTCCCCGCCGACCCTGGACACACTTGGGCATTGACTTCGCCACAGACCTGCCCCCCTCTCAGGGTTACACCACAATTTTAGTGGTAGTCGATCGATTCTCGAAAGCTTGCAAATTAATACCTCTCAAAGGTCTCCCCACAGCACTAGAAACCGCAGAGGCACTGTTCCACAATGTATTCCGGAACTTCGGACTCCCAGAAGACATCGTGTCCGATCGGGGACCCCAATTCATTTCCAGGGTCTGGCGGGCCTTCTTCCAACTTCTGGGTACCACAGTCAGCCTGTCATCCGGATATCACCCTCAAACGAACGGGCAGACCGAACGGAAAATTCAGGAAATCTCCCGCTACCTTCGGACGTACTGTTCCCAACATCAAAACACCTGGAGCCAGTATCTACCGTGGGCTGAGTATGCGCAAAATTCCCTCCGTCAAACCTCTACTGGTCTAACCCCATTCCAATGTATTCTAGGTTATCAACCAGCTCTGTTTCCATGGACTGGAGAGTCCTCCGAGGTGCCCGCGGTAGATCACTGGTTCCGAGAGAGCGAGAGGGTGTGGGACTCAGCGCACGTCCATCTCCAGCGGGCAGTACGGAGACATACGGAACATGCCAACCGCCGTAGGTTACCCAACCCAGTTTACCTCCCCGGGGACCAGGTATGGTTGTCCACTCGAGACATACGCCTCCGGCTGCCCAGTAGGAAGCTGAGTCCCCGCTACATAGGGCCCTTCACCGTGCACTCACAGATCAACCCTGTCACCTACCGTCTAAACCTACCTCCACATTACAGAATCGCCCCCTCGTTTCACGTTTCCCTACTCAAACGCCACACTGAACCCCTGTTCCCTTCCTCCACAGAATCGGAGTCACCTCCTCCTCCCGACCCGCCAGAGATCCTTGGAGATAACATCTACCAAGTCCAAGAAATCCTAGACTCCCGGCGGCGGAACGGCCAGCTCCAGTACCTAGTGGACTGGGAGGGGTTCGGACCCGAGGAGAGATCGTGGATACCCCGTGACGACATCCTGGACCCGACTCTCCTCGAGGAATTCCACCGCCAACATCCCGAACGCCCAGCTCCCAGAGGTCGTGGTCGTCCCCGTCGCCGTTCTTGGGTGCCTGGAGTCACCCGTGGAGGAGGGGGTGATGTCACACCCTCTGCACGATCCCTCAGCCCCAATCACCACGATCCTCCACCAACCAGCCAATCACCACCACAGCACACCCGTGAACCATCACCAGAATACTAATCACCGTCACCTGCACCAGCAATCACCACACCCTTTATATACCTACCTCTGCCACTCACTCACCGGCTGGTATCGAAGTTGCATGGATGCTTCTCTGTGGATCTTCTCCCCCTCCTGTTATCTCTCCTGTGCTCCTCGTGGATTCTTCCGATGTTCTCCTGTGCTCCTCGTGGATTGCTCTGATGTTCTCCTGTGAAACACGTGAATCGTGTTAGAGGGAAGTTACTATTGCTAACGCTATGATCCTTATGAACTTGAACTCACCTGTTGTGTTTGTTTGAAGATTTGACCACAGAGACCTTTACTCACCTGATTGCACGTGTGTTGAACTGTGCACGTTTGTTAATAAATACCTTGAAAGATACTCACCTTCTCCCTTTGTGTGTGGTCGTGACATAAACAGCGCGCATAAAAAAAGAGATTGACTATCAATTATGACATGCAGGTGTTTATATATTTATGTACACAATAATAATATTTTATATTGTAATCCTTTCCTTTTTTTAATATTTGGCATGTTTCTGTGCTGCTAAGCGTCTCTATGTGTAATAAGCAGACTGTGTTCGCCTACACAAAATTATTTTTTAATTGTTGGAGTTTGTTATACAAGAAAATACAATTTTAGTTTTTCTACCACCACTACTATTATACCCTTTCTTTGTATTTATTAGTGAACTTTACTAGCAATTTCTGTATGATAATTGTTTTAATATACACACATTTTTTTTTCAGTGTAATTACTATGCATATTGTAACATAAGTCTTCCTCTATCCAGCTGTACTTCTGTGCAAAGCCACGACTGTGAGGAATCAATACGAGCTGCATATCTCAACTAAAATTGCCCTCTAGTGGGATACACTCACCACTGTAGATTTTATGTTCTTAGAGATTTATAATGTATTCATTAGCTTTCTAAATATGCTGGGAAATCCTGCCCAGACAGGCGTATACACACACACATACCCTTGGGACCATGAGCTCATTGGGTTGGTTGTCAGAGTATGTTGTGGACTACGGAGCATCAATGACAAACTCCTAGATGATGTACAGTAGAGTGGTAAAACCTCTTGGATGGTACTGTTACAGCACATATTCACTCTCCTTCCAGTGGTTTCCCTCTGGGATCAATTCTTTCTGGTTCTTTGACTGTCAAGGTTGTTGGTGATGTGTTGAAAGGGCTTTTCAACCTCTGCGTCTTGTTAATTTTAGTAACAGTTTGTATTTTCCTTTTGAGTTGCAGAAATATCTGTGCCTGAACTTTATAGCTACACTGTCTTGTAGAACATTCTGGAGTATAAAGTCAATCTTTTTCTATATAAAACACATAAGCTATGAGCTCATCATGAAGCAGTGTCATCCTCCAGGGAGTGCACAAAGTTTTAGCTGTATTACAGGAAAAAAGGAGTAAACTGAAACTTTACACTTTACACTGTACTAGAGTGATTTGCTATAGAGAGATAGCAATGCATTATGTAAGACAAATAGAATCAAATTGCTGATGTTGCACTTGTTAATGTGAGTTGTCATAGATGATTACGATATCATATATAGCTGTACTTACTTTTGTCCAGTTAATCTGTAAAAATTACACTTCTACAATCTGACAAAATGAACACTTCTACACTTCTTTTGTAGAAACAATTTTCACAAGTATCATTAAGACAATTTGATATTATTCAGTTATTTTTATATTATTTCAGGATTAAGTATAGCTTAAAGGAGAAGTTCAGTATTTACAGATAATTTACTCACCCCCTTGTCATCCTTGTTCATGTCTTTCTTTCTTCAGTTGATAAGAAATTATGTTTTTTGAGGAAAACATTTCAGGGACATCTCTCCATAGAAAGGACTTCTATGGTGTCCGCGAGTTTGAACTTCCAAAATGCAGTTTAAATGCACCTTCAAAGGGCTGTAAACGATCCAAGGAAGAAGGGTCCTATCTAGCAAAACAATCTGTCATTTTCTAAACAAATTCACAATTTATATACTTTTTAACCTCAAATGCTAATCTTGTCTAGCTCTGCGTGGAACTCTGTGTATTCCGGTTCAAGACAGTTAGGTCAAAAAAACTCCTAAATCAATTTCTCCTCCAACTTCAAAATCGTCCAACATCGCTGCAGAAGTACTGACCCAGTGTACCTAAAAAGCTCAAACTTGAAAGGAGCTGCACAGCTCATCATTTTCTACCATTTATTTTAGAATCTGACAGCTTCTCTGCACCTGTGGCCTTGGGATGGCAGTGGTTGCACACTTCACAATTTCCAACATATGCTGTGTGTCAGCCAGGCCATGTTTGTCTGTTTCATAAATACTGTATGTTCTGATATCCTACTCATTTGGTGTTGTTATAAAAAAGGAAAAAAAGGAAATAATAATAAACATTGTTTAATCAAAATTGACCTTTGACCTCTGTATCTTTTAGAGGACAGGCTATTTTTGTCTGATAAGCTCATTAGTTTAAAATAATTTGTTGAATCATGCACGCATACAGTGCATTCTTCATGCAGAAGTACCGACCCAGTGTTTACAAAGTGAACATGCAAAGAAGATCAAACACCGTTTACAAAAAAAAGATAAAACAGCAATGTAGGATGATTTTAAAGTTGGAGAAGACATGAAATGGGAGTTTTTCGACCTACCCTAACTGTCTTGAACCGGAATACACAGAGTTCACGCAGAGCTAGACAAGACGAGCATTTGAGGTTAAAAAGTATATAAATTGTAATTTTGTTTAGAAAATCACAGACCGTTTTGCTAAATAAGACCCTTCTTCCTCAGCTGGTATCGTTTAAAACCCTTCCCATTTTGGAAGTTAAAACTCGCGGGGTACCATTGAAGTCCACTATATGGAGAGAAATCCTAGAATGTTTTCCTCAAAAAATATAATTTTTTTGTCCGGAAATGACACAGGCTTCTCCCAAAAGATAATAAGATGATGTACAAGAGGCATCATTGTGGAAAAACATATTTCTCAACTTTTATTTACATTTGAACAAAAAGTGGCATGTCCAAAATGATTCATACCCTTTGCAATCTCTCACAGTCTATGGGAAAATGCAAAGTTCTATACCATTCCAAGTAGTCCAAGCTGTTCTAAAGCATCCTAATTAGCCTGATTCATTGGGAACAGCTGTTTTAATCAACTCAACAGGTGAAAAACACAAGCTCTCTGCTGTTGGTTTGTGGACATGGCTAAGACAAAGGAGCTCACTGAGGACCTGCGGCTGCACATTGTGGCTGCTCACAAGTCAGGAAAAGGCTATAAAACCATATCTAAATGTTTTGAAGTTCTAGTGGCTACAGTGCAAAGTATTATTAAAAAATACACAGCCAAAAGTGACACATGTGCTGGCCAGGAGGATAGTGAGAGAGTTAAAAAGAATCCAAGGATCACGACCAAGGCCATCCTGATGAATCTGGGCTCTGCTGGTGGCAACATCTCAAGGCACACAGTCCAACAGACAGTGCACACCGCTGGGTTCCACGGACGCAGACCAAGGAGGACACCACTTCTCCAGATAAGGCACACAAAAGCCCGCTTGGCCTTTGCAAATGCTCTTCTGGAAAAAGAAGAAGACTTCTGGTCTTCTGTTTTATGGTCAAATGAAACAATGATGTAGCCTTCATTTGGAGTAAAAAAAGAGAAGCCTTCAACCCTAAGAACACCATCCCCACTGTCAAACATGGTGGTGGGAACCTAATGTTTTGGAAGTGTTTTTAAGCAATTGGACCAGGGAACCTAATTACAGTAAATGGCACCATGAAAAAGGAGCAATACATCAAATTTCTCAACAACAACATCAGGCAGTCTGCAGAGAAACTTGGCCTTGGGCACCAGTGGACAACTGGTCAGCATGACAACGACCCAAAACACACAGCAAAAGTGGAGAAGAAAGTTAGCAGACAAAAACATTAATGTGTTGCAGTGGCCCAGCCAGAGTCCTGACTTAAATCCAATTGAGAATCTGTGGAGGGAGCTAAAGATCAGGATGATGGCAAGGAGCCCCTCCAACCTGAAAGAGTTGGAGCTCATCGCTAAAGATGAATGGGCAAATATACCAGTGGAGACATGCAAAAAGCTGGTCAGCAATTATAGGAAGTGTTTGATTGCTGTAATAGCCAATAAAGGCTTTTCTATTGATTATTGAGAAGGGTATGAATAA
This sequence comes from Garra rufa, assembly GCF_049309525.1. NCBI lineage: Eukaryota > Metazoa > Chordata > Actinopteri > Cypriniformes > Cyprinidae > Garra > Garra rufa. Next base: position 33,077,475 of record NC_133371.1, read on the forward strand.
TTTTGGACATGCCACTTTCTGTTCAAATGTAAATAAAAGATGATTCATATTTTTTTCCACAATGATGCCTCTTGTACATCATCTTATTGTCTTCTGGGGGATGTCTGTGTCATTTCTAATAAAAAAAAAAAAACTTGCTGGTTGAATAAAAGTAACTTTAAATCAGAATTTGCCAGGGGTATGAATAAATTCGGGCTTGACTGTATATATATAGGTTTTATTTATTATAGTGTCAGTTTGTCTTAAGTAACATTTCCAGAGCAGTTTTGCACAGGTCTGGTTGTGTTTGTTTTGGTTATTGGATCCCAAAGAATTTGTCCTTTGCCTTCCACTCACTCTATAATTTGTAGGAACTGCACAAATAGGCCAATTATCGTCATACCCGTGATTCCAACGCAACCTTTGACCCCAGCCTTCCCGACACCCACTCCCTGCTGTGGGTGACGCTCACAGAGTGAAGAGGGAGCAGGACGTTTTGCTAGCAATGTGGTCACAGTCATTAAAAATCTAGTCTTCACCAACATTAGACTTATTTGGAGAGTGTGGAGTAACTGAATAACAATCTGCACAAGCAGATGATGGTTATGCGTTTCCAAAATAATCTTTGGTTTATTGAACCATTTGAGTATTTGACTTAAATAAATGGAAATTCAGTAGAATTGGAAATGGAGAAGACACTACCCAGACAGGGGTTACAGATCATTAAATATATTTAGATTGAAATTGCATGACTGAACAAAACATACCTGTGTTAAAAAAATAAAACATGAAAATAGTGATCAAAACCATCCTACTAATAGCACATTGTTCTGAAGCAGAAAAAGAAAATGTTATAAAAATAACTTTCTTCTCTATTTAAAACCCCGCTGGGTTTAATCAGAATTGGGTTTATATACTCATGGGACAAAGATACTTTGAAAATGGTCTCGTAGGAGAATACATGCCATTTTTTTACTTCCCAGACTGTTCTTAAGCAAGTAGAGGTTCAAACAGATTTTTTTCCGGACGAATATAAACCAAATCAAGACATTAAACAAACAAACAGCAAAGTTTTGCTGAAAAACTCTCGGAAAGGGAATGTGGAATTGGAAAGTGGCTTTGAAGCCGATAAAAGATTGTCACAGAAAGACTGTTTATTTTCACAAACTGATAAAAGGTGACTAAAATAAGAGAAATTATTTAGGGCAAACCATACTTTCCATATTAAAATGACTAAGGTTTTTTCTGAATTATTACTTGAATTTGAACTTCACTGTCCACTGTTGTAGCATGTTTTTTAGGTGTGTAGAATTTTATATTGTTTACATATAAGTAATTATATATATATATATATATATATATATATATATATATATATATATATATATATATATATATATATGACCCTGGACCACAAAACCAGTCTTAAGTCGCTGGGGTATATTTGTAGCAACAGCCAAAAATACATTGTATGGGTCAAAATTATTGATTTTTCTTTTATGTCAAAAATCATTAGGATATTAAGTAAAGATCATGTTCCATGAAGATTTTTTGTAAAATTCCTACTGTAAACCTATCAAAATGTAATTTTTGATTAGTAATATGCATTGTTAAGAATTTAATTTGGACAACTTTAAAGGTGATTTTCTCAGTATTTTGATTTTTTTGCACCCTCAGATTCCAGATTTTCAAATAGATGTTTCTCGGCCAAATATTGTCCTATCCTAACAAACCATATATCAATACAAAGCTTATTTATTGAGCTTTCATATGATGTATATATCTCAGTTTTGTCAAATTTTACCTTATGACGGGTTTTGTGGTCCAGGGTCACAAATATATATATATATATATATATATATATATATATATATATATATATATATATAGTAATTTACTCTGGTGTTGTTAAAGTCCCAATGAAATCAAAATAAAGTTTTTTGGCTTTTAGTATGAATATGTTAGCCTTAAAGGGGTCATCGGATGCAAAACTAACTTTTACATGTTGTTTGAACATTAATGTGTATTGGCAGTTTGTGTGCACAACCACCCTACAATGATAAAAATCCACCCAGTGGTATCTTTAAAAGTAATATCCCCTTTTTAAAATCAGGTCATTCTCAGCTTCTTGTCATTGTGACAAAACACAGTTGATTGACATGAGTGTCTTACCTTAGACCCGCCCTCACCAAGCTGAATAAGTCCGAATACAATTGCCATTGTGTCGACTCAGGTGCAGAGGAAGACTCTAATTGAGCAATTGAGGTGTTCTGTTGTTAGATGCAATAGTGAACATAGCAGTAGTCATTTACTCCCGACATCTGAGCCGCTTATGAGGCAGAGGACAACGTTACTTTAATTTTTAAGAGGAAAGCGCCGATCCTGATCTACATATGCATCTATGTTTGTGTGAAGCATTCGTGATGCAGCTTCACCCACAGAAGAAGTGAGTATAAGGGTTTTCTATGCATCTTTGCAAATGACCTTTCTTAATAATGTGCTTGTTGGTAAGTTTCGCCAATAAACGCGGCTAAACGTGGCTAAATGTGCCTAAGTAAACATCACAGCTCGTAATCCCTCAGCAGAGAGGGGCGGGGCGAGCGTAGCTCATTTGCATTTAAAGGGCCCATGCGATAAAATGAGCTGATATTTTGCAGAGCTGATTTTGACAAGATAAAAGGGTGTTTTTTTTACACTACTATTGGGAATTTTTAACCAAAGTTTATTAGAGACTTTTCATTAAGACCCTAAAGAATCATATGAACTTGTGGAAAATGGACATCCGATGACCTCTTTAAAGTTATCAATAAGGTAGTGTGCTCCAAATCAACAACAAGATTTGCATTTAGAATATATAATCATTCAAAACTTACTGCCAATATGGATGAACGATGAGCTTGAACAATGAAATGCTCTCTAGAATACGAAGAGTCCCGCCCTGCACTATAAATTCATATTTTCTATATGGTGAATAGCACATAGTGCACTATATAGGGGATAGGGAACAATTCAGTGTAAATATGCTTTCCATTGTGGCGAATGAAGTCTAGTTTCGTGCTGTGTCATGCAAACCATTGCAGTGCGCATACAGGTCCAGAGACACGATAGCACGGAGCGGATCATATGCGCGAATCGGCACAGACCACAAAACATATCGGACCCATTCGAATTATACACAAAGTGCTATTTTATAGCAATATGGATGAGATTGTGGCTATCATGCGCTAACAAATGTGGTTTTACTGAATTAAACGGCTCTGGCCCAAGCTGTGATGTAAACGAAATGCCATTGGCTATTTAAAAAAAAAAAGGGAGGGATTTAGTCAAAATTACATCAAAATAGAATAACACTGCATGTTTTAAAGTTTCAGTGGCCCTTAAAAAAAAAGTAAAATTTTCTGTTACCTAAAATGCTTAAACTCGAAAAGAGCTGCACAGCTCATCATTTTCCACCATTTATTTTAGAATCTGACAGCCTCTGCACCTGTGGCCTTATGGGATAGCAGTGGTTGCACACTTCACAATCTCCAACAGATTCTGTGTGTCAGCCAGGTAATGTTTGTCTGTTTCATAAATACTGTATGTTCTGATATCCTGCTCATTTGGTGTCATTATATAGGAAGGAAATAAACATTGTTTAATCAAAATTGACCTTTGACCTCTGTATCTTTTAGAGGACAGGCTATTTTTGTCTGATAAGCTCATTAGGTTAAACTCATTAGTTGAATCATGCACGCATGCAGTGCATTCTTCAAGTAGTCGGCTGTGTCCTTGATGTGCCCAGACTCTAGAGACATTTGGTAGTTGAACTATTGAGTCTTAGGTTTGAGGGAGCATGATTAAGGTTCCTCATTCAGAGAGGTCTTTGATTCGCACTGATGACAATGTGATAGCCTGTGGAAATGAATAGCTCGGGCCAAGAATAAAACTGATCTGTTGATTAGATATTTTGGTGGACGCATTCCAAATGAGGCTGTAAGGGAAAAAAGACAGGACTTTGCAAGGGTGGCCAGTACATTTTGAGATTCACCTGTTGAGATGCGATAGTCCCGAGGCATCTCGACTCAATCTGTCTAATCAAATTTGAGTTTTCAGTTTCGGTACATTATTCCTATTATGATTTCAGAGTATGACAACGTTTATTATATTACAGAGAAGGTTATCAAGCACTGTAATCTTATAATGCATTATCATGATGAGGTCATTATGCAAATGAATTGTCACAATGTACTGTAATATTTTAAAACGCTATGAGTAGGTACTAAATATAACCATTTGCCTTTTCTTTATGGCAATGCATTAATGAAATTAACAATTAGATGCACTGTAGTCTCATGTAGCCAGACCTCTGACTAGACTTTCCAAGTTCTGGGCATGAACCGCCCATGTAGAGAGAAAAAAGTGGTTTGTATTGTTCATGCATGTCATTTAAGGGCGAGATTATCTGAGTTATATTATACCACAGTAGTGGAAAAACTCATTTAAATACTTCAACAGCTTCAAACATTTCTTTGAAAGAGATTTAATGTCAATAACCTTGCAAACTTTGACAAATCCAATGATCATTTCATTCTGCGCTTGCTGTGTTAAATTAATAGTTTATCCAGAAATTAAAATTTGCTGAAAGTTTTTTTTACCTTCAGGCTATCCAAGATGTAGATGAGTTTGCTTCTTTATCAGAACAGATTTGGAGAAATTTAGCATTAAATCTATTGCTCACCAATACTGCAGTGAATGGGTGCTGATAAAAACACCACATTATTCCATAATTAATTCACAAGACTTTAGTCCATCAATGAATGTCTTGTGAAGCGAAAAAGCTGCATTTTTAACACATCTATCATTAAAACATTTCTAAAGGGATAGTTCACCCACAAATGAAAATTCTGTCATTAGTTACTCCAAAACCATAAGACCTTTGTTCATCTTCAGAACACAAATTAAGATATTTTGATGAAATCTGAGAGCTTTCTGACCCTGCATAGATAGCGTTTTGGTAATCTCCTGATCGTGCGTTGCAGACAAACATGGAAGAGAAGAAATTGTTGAATAAAGATTTTCTTCATAAAATTACAGTTGAACCACTGATGTCTATACTTCCTTTCTGAGCCTTGAACTTGTCAGCTATGTTGCTGTCTATGAACGGTCAGAAAGCTCTTGGATTTCATCCCAAAAAAATCTTAAATTGTGTTCTGAAGATGAACGAACGTCTTACTGGTTTGGAATGACGTGAGGGTGAGTAAGGGTTCCTCTATCAATAATTTAGTTTCCCTTCCAGGTAACTTCGAGCTGCGTCGAACGCTGTCGGAACACCTCCTGCGTGACTGCGTCCTGAATCATGTGTGCAACTATCCAACGAGAGTGTGTGATGTCACGGGCGTCATGACGTCACCGACCGGGACGCCGTGAGCGCCGTCGTCGACAGGCATCAGGAGGCGCAGCGACAAGCGGCGGCGTGCCAGCGGCCCCCGAGCTCCTCTCATAGGGAGACACAAAAACAGAGCGTCACCTCCCGTTTCCCCCCCTCGGGCAGGGTGCGGGAGTCTCAGCCACACTCTAAGCCGAGCTCCTCGAAGCCCAAGACTGACCTGAGGGAAGTCTTGAGAGCTAAGAAGAGCTCGGCAAAGAACCCTCTCTCAGTGGGTCCTGCACACTGTAGGAAGAGGGTACCGCATTCAGTTCGGTTCACCTCCACCCCCTTTCAGTGGGGTCTTTCCCACCGTGGTGGGTTCCGAGCAGGCTTCCGAGCAGGTTGTCTACGAGGAAACTGTATGCCCTGAAATAGAAACTCTTCACTTCTTGGTGCGGGGACCGTCAGTTAAATCCAGTTGACTGCCCAGTTGGTTCAATGCTGGAGTTTTTACAGGCCGTTCTTTTCGCCGGGTTGACTCATTCCACCCTGAGGGTGTATGTGGCGGCCATAGCTTGAACCTTTAGAAGAGGTCTCCGACCGTCTTCTCACTCTAAAGACTGCCTTTCTGTTGGCTATTACTTCCCTCAAGAGGGTTGGGGATCTTGAGGCCCTCTCAGTGGCCCCTTCATTTCTAGACTTTGCGCCTGGCATGGCCAAAGCCTTTCTGTACCCCCGTGTGGGGTACCTTCCGAAGGTCCCGAAAGTAGCACCATGGCCTGTCGTACTGCAGGCCTTTTATCCTCCTCCCTTCGGGGAACCCGAGCAGGCGAAGCTGAACTGTATGTGTCCAGTGCGAGCACTGGATGCGTACGTCCACAGAACTGCCCTGTGGAGGAAGGATGACCAGCTTTTGGTCTGCTACGGCCCTCCGAGGAGAGGCCGTCCAGCAGCTAAGCCTTCTATAAGTCGGTGGATTGTGGATGCCATCACGGTAGCCTATGAGTCCTCTGGTCTCCCCTCACCATTGGGAATCAGAGCTCATTCTACCAGAAGTGTCTCTTCTTCCAAAGCCCTACTTTCGGGCCTCTCGGTTGCTGACATCTGTGATGCGGAGGGCTGGTCTACGCCCTTGACCTTTACCAGGTACTATGACCTGGATCTCAGAGTCTCTCCAGGCTCCTTCGTCCTTTCGCCTTCTACGGCTGGGACTTAATAGAGACACTTCCCCCCTCTAGCCCTACTTTCGGGCCTTTACCTAGCCCTACTTTTGGGCCTTTCCTAGCCCTACTTTCGGGCCTTCTGTTGAGCCTCTCATGGTTCCTTCGTTCCTTTGCTCACAGGCAGGGACATTCTCAGTATGGCGGCGCTGGCATACTCGTTCCCACAACGTTCGATGCAGCTCGAAGTTACCTGGAAGGGAACGTCTCAGGTTACGTATGTAACCCTGGTTCCCTGAAGGGAACGAGGCGCTGCGTCTCTAGGCCATTCTTCGTCATCCCTGCAGCGCTTGCTGTCTCCAGAAGCTGCCGTTGTACTCCACCGCACGTGTTCTTATGCTTCCCGGTCGGTGATGTCGTGACGTCGCACACTCTCGGTGGATAGTTGCACACATGATTCAGGACGCGGTCACGCAGGAGGCGTTCCCACAGCGTTCGACGCAGCATCTCGTTCCCTTCAGGGCCTTACATACGTAACCTGAGACGTTTCTCCAGTGAAAAAGTCATCTTGACTAAGTTAGGAGAGAAATATGCACAGATCAAGTGCTGTTTACAAGTGAAAACAGTCCATAACAGTTGGATTTTAACAGGAAAGGACAGTAGGGGATGGACTTTTTCACTGGAGGAAGCAATTTTATAGACTCATATTTTGACCAGAAGCGACGGTTTAATGTTAAAACATCTTAATGATAGATTTGTTTCTTATAAACACATAGTTTATCAATTGATGGACTGCGGAACCCATTCACTGCGGAAGATCCTGATTACATAAAAAACAAAGTCATCCATCTAAATCTCAGAAGGCCTGGAGGTGAGAATGTTCTCAGCAATTTTCTTTTTTGGGTGAAGTACTTCTTGAACTGAGACCTTGAAAACACAACTACTATGTGCCATAACTTATTTCAGGTAAACAAAGACAAAACAAGAGTATTTGCATTTGGCAAAAAACATGAAATACTCAAGGTGAATTCCTTCAAGTCAGGAATGTTGGTGTCAGTTTGAAATGAGATCTTCATTTCAGTAGCCATTTGAAAGCAACAGCTAACTCAGACTACTTTTTAAAAATATAACAAAATGTAAAGCTTTGACTATATCTAAACAAGACTGAGAAAAAGTAAATCACCAGCAGGGTGGACTGCTGCAACAGACTCCTTATTAAGCCTTCCAAAAAAGACCATTATACATCTGCAGTTCACAAAATACTGCTGAATTTAGCATTATATCTATTGCTCACCAGTGGATCAACTGGAGTGAATGGGTGTTGTCAGAATGAGTGTTAAAACAGCTGATAAAAACACCACATTATTCCACAAGTAATTCACAAGACTTACGCCTGAATTAGAATTGAAATATGCACAGATAAAGCACCTTTTACAAGTGAAAACAATCCCTAACAGTTGGATTTTAATGGGAGAGGACAGTAGGGGATGGACTTTTCACTTGAGAAAACATTATTATAGACTTATGTTTTGGCCAGAAGCAACAGTTTAATGTTAAAACATCTTAATGATAGGTATAAACATGCAGATTATCCTTTTTTAACTAAATATTAATTGATAGACTGAAGTCATATTGATTATTTGTGGATTATTGTGATGCTTTTATCAGTCTTCTGTCTACATCTCAGATGGTCTGAGGGTTAGAAAGTTTTCAGTAAATTTTCTTTCTTGGTGAACAATTCCTTCACCCTTTGGGGATGTCGTTGCCTAATGGTTAGAGACTCGGACTTCACTACACGTCACATCTTTTTCTTTCCTTTCCTCGAACTGAGACCTTGTAAACACAACTTCGATGTGCCATAACTATCTTCAGTTAAACAAAGACAAACCAGAAGTATTTGCATTTGGCAGAAAACACAAAATACCCAAGGTGAATCCTTTCAAGTCAGTAATCTTGGTGTCAGATTAGAATGAGATCTTAATTTCAGTAGCCATTTCAAAGCAAATTCAGGCTATCATTTTAAAATATAACAAAATTAAAAGCTTTATCTCTCAACAAGACTGAGAAAAAGTAAATCACCAGCAGGGTGGACTGCTGCAACGGACTCCTTATTCAACCTTCCCAAAAAGCCCATTAGACATCTGCAGTTCACAAAATACTGCTGCGAGCCAGGATTCTAAACAGAACCGAAAAGAAAAAAAAAACTGTAGGAAAAACTATAAATTAAATATATAGGCTATATATAAATATGTAAACAACATATAGGTATACATATATGTATGTATTCTAAATATAAGTAGGCCTATACAAATATGTAAATATATGTTTCCAAAATACTTTACCGAATTACCGTTGTTGCCCATATGAATTTGCTCGCCTTTGCCTCACCTTTGTAATTAACAGCAAGTATGCTGTCATGTCACTGGCTGAGACGATCTAACAGTCTGTTGTTTTCAGCATTTCGCTGTCTTTCTAGTAGGCTCATCACATTGGGTGAGTGCTCTAGGCTGCCTCGGGTCGCACCACGATAGAGCATCTCGGCGGCTGCGCTCACATTCTCAGTCGGCATGAGAGGAAGGACAAGGCGGCTGCGGAGAACCGACTGCGCCGCGATAATTACAACCAGATTTCTACCAATGTAGTCAACAGCACCGGAAACCGACTTGTTTGTTTCAATTAACACGGGGCAGACAACGTGGCTGGAAAGGGAGCCTGCAAGACGTCAGACTATCTAGTGAGCTGCCTACATAGACAGCTTTTTTGGACATCATACCGCGTTCGTGCGCGCTCCGGGCAGCATTCATTCATTGTCGCTGTCCACACACACATGTACAGTATGTGTGAACGTGCGGAGAAGTTGAAGATGCCACTCTGAATCATCTGTTCGCTTGGATCGACGGTAAGAGCACGTATTTATTATGGGGGAATTCAAATACTGTTACGAACTTGATATTGTTAGGGAGCATATAGGGACTCGCACCTGTGCATTCAGCCTCTTCCTATCAAAACAATCTTCCACATTCTCGTTTTGCACGGGTCTGTGTTGTGTTTCATGCCTAAAGCCTCAAAGTTGTCAGATGTCTTTTCCTCTACACGCTGTTGACATCTGGGGTATTTTAAGAGAAATAATAGGTGACTCAACTGGCATAAAGTAAGGACAGATATAACCTACATGTGTCATATTGCCCTCAAGGCATTGAAAGCTTGGAATGGCTGTAATGGGTGAGATTTATTTAGAGAATGTGAACTTTATACAACATTGTGGCTCTGTATCCTGTTTATTTGTGCTCTTTGTTTGTCTTAAATGCTAAAAAGGTGCTTTTTCCTCTTGTAGAAATTGAATGTAGTGTCAAAGAAGAAGTGCTTGCTTCAGTCAAGGATGTTTTAGATGATTTCAGACAAACATCTGGCAGGGAATGATGTGCATGTGGCTTAACAGGGGCTTAAGTTTCACATGAGTTAGTTTAAGATCTCACTGAATAAGAAGTTAAAATAACTGTAATTTGGGAAGTTGGATTTTCAAGCAGTTTTCTGTAGTGTGACTAAAAAATGATATTAGATGTCTTAGAAATTTAAATTAGGGGGCTAAAGCATTTTACATATTTCATGATATTATATTCTCTATTTATCGTTTAGGTTCCAGAGTGACCTGTACAGTAGTTGCCATGAAGGTTAAGAATGCAAATTATCAAATGTTTTTTGATGAAAAGATGTGTGTAAACATATTTATATACAAAAATAATGAGATCATAAACCCCTGATAATCTATTCCATGCGGGGCAAATATTGCTCTTAATATAAAAGCTCATTTCTGACACTGAGTGTGCAATGATGTAATTCAATTAAAACGGATTTAAACCAATTTTTTTTAGCTCTTATTATACTTGCAGTGTTTATGATCATATTAATTAAGATTCTACATGGAATATGTGCTCGTTAAAGTTCATTTGTCACACTGCAAAACTATTCTAGTGAACTAGTGAAGGCTGGTTACAGAATATAAGAGGACTTGATGTTATACACATGATGATTTTAGCTTAAAATCTTGATGTTGAATAAAAATAAATACATGGAGATTTAAGCCTATATGTGAGCCACCCAATTAGTCTTGAAACAGTGTGAGCAGTTTTAAACAATGAACCCGTGTTCACAGGATCTTATATGTAGTTACTGCCCTGCCATAACCTCAGATCAGCATCTGTTGTACTTTGAGCCATTTGGACCAGTAGTTCCTCCCCTAGTGGGGTAAATCATTCATTGCAACAGATACATTCACACTGTGAAGGCTTTCTATATTTGATCAAATTCAAGAGATCTCGTATCAGGTGTCAGGTATTCTTTTTATTAAAAGTTCAGTATCTGCATTCAATACTTCTATATTAAATTACACTGCAAAATGTAAGATAAGTGGTTATTGCGAAATTATTAGTTGAATTTTGACCTTTATATCTCCTCATAAAAAGCCGTAATGTTTATTAAGATGTTATGATTAGTTAGAAAACCACAGCACTGTGATAAATGGATATCATTAAAGGAACAGATGGGGCTTGCGAGACATGTCTTCTACCATCTCCCTATTCTGTCCTCAGTACTTTTGACCTGTGGGCAGTATTACCGATTCAGACATAAAGCAGCACTCCATGCACTTTAGATTGGAAACCAGCTCCCATGTTTAATGCATCTCTACCCTCCTAGACTGTTGAATGTGGAGAAGTGTCTCAGAGAGAGAGAACATTTCTAATGAGAATAGTATTTTAGATGCGGTAAAGCCCTTTTGTGAGAGGAAAAGTCTCGGAGAGACTGAGATTAAATAAAAGAAGGGTTTACAGAGGGAGCGAATTCCCCCCGTATATTTTACTTAGCTCAGTATAGCACACTACATACATCGTGATGTTCTGTTTTATATAAATAATGTACCCAGGTTTAATTGCTGAATTTAAAAGCAGTTTATTAAAAGTTTAAAGCCCTGTGATTTTTCTCAAATTCAGTTTTATTTTGACCATATTCTGTTTTCCATTAATATCATGCATTCCATTTAATGATTTCATTAAATTTTTAATAATCAAAAGCATTATTAATTAATTGATTTTATAAAGAATTAATTCATCATTATTTTATTTGTGTTTCGAGGTGGGTTCCCTGTTAAAAATCGCGTTCTGGGGGTAAAATACACATTTTTAGCTGAGCTAAATATCATCAGTTATTGGGGTCGCTCCAACCCACAAATATGAAAAACAGTGTTAGAGTTGCCCAATTCCATGGGAAAACTTGGCAACACGGGTTGCTGTGAGTACCTTTAAATTTCTGTATGTATATGATATGATGATAGTTTTGTTTTTTATTTTTTTTAAAAATGGTGAAATACTTATGAAGTGATTCTCAGAGCAGTTCTAAAGGATATGTTTATGCGTTCATCTAGTCATATATTGAGACAGCAGAGACTGAAAACACCGCTTGCGTCAAGTGTGCTACAATGTGTGTAGTAAACGAAACCGCGCGTCTGCGCCATTCATTCACACAGAGACAAGCAGAACATACGAGTTCATATTTAAATAGTATATTTGCGGCTTAATATTCTCAGACACTAGTCTCCCAGCAGGCACACAATTTCATAATATGTTGTTGATATATGGTTAAATTTCGTTTTTGACGCTGGGTGACCAAAATTCTATGTCAATTCAACGTCAAATGTCAATGATAATTTGATGTCCAATACCCAGTGTTGCCAAGTCTACGGTTTTCCCATGGAATTGGGCTACTTTAACACTGTTGCTACTACATTTAGCCCCTGGAATGCAAATTTCAACAGGGCACCCCCTCCGAAATGTGATTGGGCTATTGGAGTCCAATGTCAACCTGATGTTATATTGACATCCCGTTCCTGCTGGGCTATATCTTGTGTTGATTAAAGTGTACTGACTTACTACTGACTTGTACTGATTTATTCATCCCAAATTTCGCAAATTCTCCGCCCCATGTCCGTGTTTTCCGCATCACAGAAATCATAGAGCCCTAGGTGTAACTGCAAGTTTATTTAGTCCATTATCTGGAAAACTAGAAGTAGACGTAGCTGGAACTTGTAGATTATTCATGGCAATGTAACATTCAAAGCCTTTTGAGAAAAAATAAGCCATGTATATTTCATATGCACTTCTGTGTTAAACTCAGGGCCTGTGGTGTAGTTTTTGGATTTAAACCTTTAATCATAGTGAATCAGCATAGTTAGCTATCAGAATGCTTTTATATTGCTACCGCTGCTTATTTTTCTAAAAGGAAAAGTTGCAAAGTCCAGAAACTGTGTATGATTACCTTATAGCAAAGTTCAACACTAATTGTACCGGTGGGACTCCTGAGGGAGTTTTAATAAACTGCTTTCCACACAGTAAGGGGGACCCACAGCAGCACTTGGCATTAGTGTTTCTCCAAAGGCTTAAGCTGCAACATCCCGCTTATCAACTCATGAGTGTCTTTTCATGAGTGAGTGAGCCAAGTCAGATATAAGGCGCGTGGGTCGGCATTATTCAACAGACAATTACACGCATTCCAAAAGCTAGAATCCCAACATCCAGCCGTGATCCTGCTGAGGTAAATGGTAATTAGCTGTCCTATTTTAATCCACTATAGGTGTGCTCTGACATGAGGATGCCAGGCTTTGACTGCAGTAGAGGATTAAGGTGCCCGTGAATAAGTGTAGCAGGTGGGAAAGGTGTGTCAACGTTATCTCACCCCGCTCTCACGTGTATCCACAGTTTTCAGCGCTGTTCTAGCGTTGACCTCTGATTAGGCACTTCAGTGCTAAGAATGCTCACCCTGAACAGCTGTTATCCTACGAATGAAGGTGCGGTCACACTGGCTTTGAGCATGCTAAGTTTCCCTACAATGATTAATGGCAATAAATGGTGTTTAAAATAAATAATAAATCACTAGTAATAATAGGACTTGTGTTTTAAATAGTCAAACCAAAATCTATTCAGACACCTTCAGCATTTCTCACATTATCACAGTTTATTCGCTGTGGTTTAGAAAATGGTAATAAAATATGACAACAGTTAAACTCGCCAAGGGCCCCTGTTACTCTGTTCCACTGTTACCCCCTGTCTGATGCCCCTGACAGTATGTCACAAAAGTGAGTACACTTGAAATGAAACTTGGATATGTTTTAGAGTAGTCAATGTGCAGCTTGTATAGCAGTTTAGATGTATTCTCCCCTGAAAATTACTCAACATACCACTTTTATTGTCAAAATAGCTGGACACAAAAGTGAGTACACCCTAAGTGAACTTGTCCAAAGTATCAATATATTGTGTTAGCACCATTGTTATCTGGCACTGCCTTAATCATCCTGGGCATGGAATTGACCAGAGCTGCACAGGTTATTGCTGGGATCCTCTTCCACTCCTCACAGAGCTGCTGGACTTTAGACACATGGTGCTTCTCCACCTTGTGCTTGAGGAGCCCCACAGGTGCTTAATAAGGTTCAGGTCTGGAGACATAATTGGCAAACCCCATCACCTTCGGCTTTCTCAGCAAGGCAGTTGTCACCTTGGTGGTATGTTTGGGATTGTTATCATGTTGGAAAACTGCCGTTTGGCCTGGTTTCTGGAGGGAAAGCATCATGTTCTGCTTCAGAATGTACAGTACATAATGGAATCCATGTTTCCCTCAATGAACTGCAGCTCCCTAGTACCAGCAGCACTCATGTAGCTCCAGATCTTGATGCTACCACCACCATGCTTGACTGTAGGAAAAACACTTCAGCAAACTGTTTGCGGGCTTTCTTGTGAGTCAACTTCAGATGAGGCTTTCTTCTGGGACGACGCCTATGCAAACCGACTTGTTGCAGTCTGCGGTATATGGTCTGAGCACTGACAAACTGACCGTCTACTTCTGCAACCTTTAAAGCAATACTGGCAGCACTCATGCATCTGTTTTTTGAAGACAAAATGAGTGCTCAACTTTGTTTATCGACCCTTGCGAGTTCCGAATGGAACCCATCTTGGAAAACCTCTGTATGTCCCTGACCATTGTAGTGTAAGGATGTTACTGAACCTCTAATAGCCTTGTTGATCTTTGTGAAGAGCAAGTTCTTGATCAAATGGGAAAATATAGCACCCATTCCATTTTCCCACAATGTTGCATGTCATGCATCTTTAAAATTTATATTCTTTGTATTGAGTCACAAGGTCAATGTTTTACATTTACAATGTTTCACACGTTTACATCCTCTCATGGCCAAGCTTTTCCTTAATATGAATTCACAGATCAGAGTTCACCAAACACAGCAAAATAAGAAAATTCTACGCATGAGCTTGCATTTCTGCTCTCCATCATTTGCATGCATATAAAAGAAAGAGAACAGAGCACAAAGTCCAGTATGACCGCAACTTTACCCTTACAGACCACGAATGCGGGTTATTATTCAACGAGGTCTGTCTTAAACCTGGATTTGAACAGATTTCTGTTTAAGAGTGTGATTTAACAAGGTTAAGGTGTTGCTTAGGTGCATCGAGTTCAGTTGAAAGACTACTGATGTGATGCATGTGCAGGCGCTAATTGTGTCTGTCTTCCACTCTGTGAAAGGTGAAATTACTCTCAGGACAGGTGAATTTAATTTTCCTCGCATGGGGAGGAAGAAGCAGGGTTTTGGCTCGCTGGTTTTGATGAATGCAGGCTGCGAGAGGGCGAGGAACAGGCAGAGTCACTGTATAGTCATAAGAGGAGGAAAGTGGGAGGAATCTAGGCCATCTGTTAGAGTTAGCAAGTGATATTTTGTGGGCAACAATGACGTCGCTCAACCGCACAAACAGGCTTTGTTGTGAAACCTGACGCCAAAGCCTGATTTGTTAGTGTCAGAGAGGTGCTTTGGCTTTCTCTCTGCTTTAGATTTGTAAGACAAAGCTCACATTTAAGCCAAGTTTTGTCTAAAAAAAAATCAAGCATAAAATCAGAAGCTTACAAAGTATGACAGATGGATAACTATTGCTTTTGAATAAATAAGGCCGCATTTTAATCGATATGGGCCCTCTGGGAATCTAGGGACGGTTGCACCAGCCGTGCATAAGTTACAATTTAGCCTAGTTGTGGTTGCACCATTAAACTTAGTTCAGTAATAATGGTTGATAGACCGATTGGATTAAAAGCGACTGATTTCAATCATACAGTATTTGATCATATGCTTGTTTACATTTTATGAGACAACACTGAATGAATAACTGACTTCCATTGTGATACCAATTTAAACAGTGCACTTTCTCCTCTAAATGAAAATAAATAGATGCCAGCTTCTCCAGTATTTGTTTATTGCCCCGATTAATTTTAGATACAGCTCCTGAATATTTATTATTTACATATTTAACAGCATCAATATTTAAACAGACTTTTGTTTGCATATTTGAAGGCTGCCTATTGGATAAATAAAGCTAAACATTATATTATGCATGTGCATTACTGTTTAGAGCTTATGACCCACTAACTAGGTATTGCTGTAGAAACAAATGGTGCAGGCAAATTATATATACCGTTTGCTTGTTCTTTAGTTGTTTTGTTGTAGTCAGAAAAGGCTGTTTTGTGTTATACATTGTTATTGCTTCTTGAGCATGGGTAATAATTAAAACCTTGATTATTGTGTTAATCATAATTATCTTGTTTTCAGAGTTGAATGCCAACACAAGGGGCAATTATTAAGTGATGGTAATGTTTATTTTATTAGCGTAAGAGAATTAATCGTTTTGCACATTAAGGGTTCTTGATTAGATAAAATTAGATTTTATGAGTTAGATTAGAAGTCAGATACTCACGGCTGTAAAGTTAGACAATGGAGACAATATTGATGTTGGTGGTTGAATTTTCACTTGAGCACGTTTACTGATAATAAATTGTGATATTTTATGCAAGGCTTAGTTGCTAAAGAAATATGGCTGAAAAAAAAATGTTTTATTAAAATGTATGTTTTATTAAACCACTTTATTTTTCATTAGCACTTTCATGTGTGGTTTGTAGTATGTGCTGCAGAGGAAAGAGACGGCCAGTTGTTTTGGTCAAGCGCTGTAGTGTCCTGCTTTAGGTGACTCATTGTATCTGACTCATCAGTGTGACTTATTTTGTGCTGCTCATTTGAGTGACAAGACATGACGTCCCTCTGTTATTGGCTTGTTTGCTACAGCAGCTTAATCTCAAAACAACAGTCCTTGGTTGCTAGTCATATGCATGCAACTGTTTGCATTGATACACTGATTTTTTTTACTTTAAATTTTACTTTTGAATGGATCGGGATAGATATGTGCAATTTTGCTAACACTTTACAATAATGTTGGTAACACTTTAGATTAGGGAACACATGTTGACGAATAGCTTAATTGTTTTTCGTCAATAAACTGCTTTCAATTGTTGAGTTTTTTTATTTTATTTTATTTTATTTTATTTTATTATTTTTTACATATGGGTCAGAGGATAAATATGCAATTTTGGTAACACTTTACAATAATTTTTGTAACACTTTAGATTAGGGAACTCTGTATTCACTAAGTGTTTTCTTTCAATATACTCCTAATTTGCTATTTATTTATAGTTAACAGGGTTGTTGTTAAGTTTAGGTGTGGGGTAGGGTTAAGGGCTCTAAAATATGATTATGCAGAGAAAAGCATTAATATCTGCTTTATAATGGCTAAAAACAATATGCTAGTAATTTGCATGCGAATAAGCAACTAGTTAATAGTGAGCAGTGTTCCCTAATATGAAGTGTTACCATATTTTTTTTTACAATAAGGTTTTCTTTTTCTTAAAGGAATAGTTCACCCAAAACTAAGGCTATCAGGCCATCCATGTAGCATATATGAGTTTGTTTCTTCATCGGAACAGATTTTGCATTGCATAAATTTTAGCATTACATCACTATTCTGCAGTGAATGGGTGCCGTCAGAATGAGAGTCAAAGTACCAGTCCATACATAATATGAAGCTTCCTCTAGTGAAAAAGTCCATCCCCTGTTGTCTTCTGACATCAAAATCCAACTTGTTTAAAATGGTTTTGGACAGTTTTCACTTGCAAATAGTGCTTGAAATGACTTTTTCACTGAAGAAAATATTACAGAATAGGGCTGTCACTAACAATTATTTTGGAAGCTGATGCGTAATCGAGTAATCGGTTGATTATTCTGATACGTAATCAAGTAATCGTTTGATTAATCTGTCGATTAATCAAGTAACCGGTCGATTAATCGAGTAACCAGACAGTACATCACTTGCTAATCAATCGGTCCTCAGCATTAAATGGGTGCCACCAGAATAAGAATCAAAATACCAGTCCATAATACATACAATAATAAATTATTTTCTAGTTATTAAAGTCCATTCCCTCTTGTCCTCTGACATCAAAATCCGGCTTGTTTAGAATGGTTTTGGACTGTTTTCACTTGCAAATGGTGCTTGAGATTACTTTTTCACTGAAGAAAATATAACAGAATAGGGCTGTCACTAGGGCTGGGCGATTCTTTCGATTTTTTCGATTAATTCGAATTTACGTTTTAAGACGATTAAATTTTTTCTTAAATCGAGGTATCGCAATTTTTTTAAATAAAAATATTATATATATATATATATATATATATGTTTTCAGAACGGAAAACAAATAACGCGTTCTGGTAAAATAACGCGAGTCACTAAGGGGACATGATTAGCTGCTTGCTAGCAAGTTAGCCTGTTACATTACACTACATACAATTTCACTTACCACATAAACAGAGTAGAGAGATGATTGAAGACAATGGCGAATTATTTGCATATAAGGGCTCTAGAGTGCGACCTAATTTCTCGATGGTGCGACCAGCCGTTCAAGGGCAAAAAGAAACTACTACGTGCGACTATGAAAAAATATTTAGGAGCACCATGTGCGACTGACCCGACCAGCATATTTGTATTTGTGCTGAGTGGAGCTTCAAAGGTTTCTATGTGTTTTGCACGTTGACTAATGTATCTCAAGTGTAGAGAGAGTGTAAATAAGAGACTGAATGGGCAGTAGCGTTGTTTGTTATAATAGAGCTTTGTGAGATTACGAACTAAGATGAGTGACAGCTTTTAATCATTTTTAAGGGAGTTTGTAAACGAGATATTGATTTATTACAACTGTTAAATAAACAAGTTATTATTAAGTGACTTACATTGTCTGACTATAACACTATTGCCTGATTTTGCTCTATTTCGTCGTCAAAAGTGGTCTGAAACAAGTCACAGCTGAGCCGCTGCGCATCTCCACTCAAACACAGCGGTGTTTCGTTTATGAATGAACGAATCTAGTGAAATGATTCAATTTCCCATTCATAAAGAGTCATTCGCTTTATTCCTGAATGAACCATCCGTTGGAATGAATCAAATGAATGATATGATTCAGTAATTAAATCAGTGTCTTACCACCACCTGCTGGCAGATCGTTTCAGTTATTTAAATCATTTAATATTTCTGTATTCAAAATTGTATATTTTTGTATACGATATAAGTGCAAGAGAAAAGCATGGCAATATATATTTTCCTCCCATCTCATATTTATTTGTCTTACAAACATTTACTGTGTCTGGTATGATAAGAATGGGGCCTGGTGGAAAGCGATCACTGATGCAGTTGCAATGTATATTGCAAAATATATGGTGCCCATATATATTGTGGAAAAGATGGGGTTTCTTTACATGCTAAAAGTAGTAGAGGGGAAAAAAATCGATTTAAATCGTAAAACGGATTTTTTGTTAAAAAAATCGGGGATTTTATTTTTAGGCCATATCGTCCAGCCCTAGCTGTCACTAACAATTATTTTGGTAATCGAGTTATCGGTCGATTATTCTGATGTGTAAACGAGTAATCGGTTGATTATTCTGATGCATAATCAAGTAATCGTTTGATTATTCTGGTGATTAATCGAGTAACCAGACAGTAAATCACTTGCTCATCAATCGATCCTCAGCATTAAATGGGTGCCGCCAGAATAAGAATCAAAATACCAGTCCATAATTCACAGTAATAAATATTTCTCTAGTTAATAAAGTCCATTCCCTCTTGTCCTCTGACATCAAAATCCAGCTTGTTTAGAATGGTTTTGGACTGTTTTCACTTGCAAATGTTACTTGAGATTACTTTTTTTAATGAGGAAAATATTACAGAATAGGGCTGACACCTAACAATTATTTTGGTAATCGCGTTATCGGTCGATTATTCTGATGCGTAAACGAGTAATCGGTTGATTATTCGAATGCACAATCAAGTAATCGTTTGATTATTCTGGCGATTAATCAAGTAATCGGTCGATTATTCTGATGATTAATCGAGTAGCCTGACAGTAAATCACAATCGGTCCTCAGCATTAAATGGGTGCCGCCAGAATAAGAATAAAAATACCAGTCCATAATACATACAGTAATAAATATTTCTCTAGTTAATAAAGTCCATTCACTCTTGTCCTCTGACATCAAAATTCAGCTTGTTTAGAACGGTTTTTGTTTAGATGTTTTTTTTGCTTGCAAATAGTGCTTAAAAATACTTTTTCACTGGAGAACCTATTACAGTTAGGGCTGTCAACAACACTGATTTTGGTAATCAAGTAATTGGCCAATTATTCTGGTGAGTAATCGAGTAATCGATTGATTACTCTGACGATTAATTGAGTAATCAGATAATATATCACTTACTCATCAATCAATCCTCAGCATTAAATGGGTCCCGCCAGAATAAGAATCAAAATACCAGTCCATAATACATAATAAAGCTTCCACTAGTGAAAAAGTCCATCCCCTGTTGTTCTCTGACATCAAAATACAGCTTGTTAGGACTGTTTTCGATTGCAAATGGTGCTTGAGATGACTTTTTCATTGAAGAAAATATTACGGAACAGGGCTGTTACTAACGATTATTTTGGTAATCGAGTAATTTATCGATTATTCTGATGATTAATCGAGTAATTTATCGATTATTCTTACGATTAATCAAGTAATCAGATAATTACAGTAAATAATTTTGTGGTAATTAAAATAGATCTAAGCGAACAATACCCTTTAAAATGGCTTAAAATAAAGTGTCAAATGTAAGTAATATGTGTTTATTAGGGCTGTCCCCGAATAGTCGAAGATTCGATGCATCGATATGCGGAGCCTGATTCGACCACCGATCTCACAGTCGAATCTTCGCGGGTGAAACGAGCATCATACCATTTTGCCAATATGGGGGTGCTCAATGTCTAATTGCACACAGAACTACAGGTTTTGTACGGTTATATTAAGTTATATACAGCCTTTGATTATGATAATGCAGTAAAAACAAAAGTGAAAAGAAAGAAGCGTTCAATAAATATTTTTAACGTATTTGTTAATAAATCCAACCACCCCTGTGACTAATTTAATTTTCACTTTCCCTGATGCATGACGAGATGAGGACCATCTTGACGGCAGGGATGGCGGCGATCACACCGAACGCGTTTTTGCAGTTTGAGGCGCCTCTTTTGAATGGTTTTCTGTTGGCAGTGAGCGTTCTGCACGCTGTTTATGCGCCCCCGGCGCCTCGCGTTTTCGCCGCCTGCTGCGCCTCGCGTTTTGCAGGAGCGCTCTGAGCGCCTGAAGTTGAAAAAAAAAAATCAACTCTGAGCGGAAAAACGCCCAACGTCATTCGCGTTCTTTTCCATTGTCCAATCGAATGAATGGAGAGGCGTCCGGAGACTCCAAGAAATGGAGGAGAAACCTTTGGTGTCTATCGTGGGTAACCCGGAGCTGTATTATTTAGGGTTTCTGCTAATATGACAGTTAACTTAACAGCAAAAAACTAAGATTTTTAGAGCTCTCGCGCTATAATCCTTTGAATTGACTGACAGGACAGCTGTTTTGGTCGTTGCTTAGCAACATAAAAAAACCGCAGCACACTGCTCTTTCATTAAAAGGCCCCGATCACACCGAACGCGTCTTTTAGTTCTAAAAACGCGAGGCGCACAGCACTGCCTTGTTTGGTGACTTTTAATAAAAGAGCAGTGTGCTGCGGTTTTTTTATGTTGCTAAGCAACGACCAAAACTGCTGTCCTGTCAGTCAAATCAAAGGATTATAGCGCAAGCGCTCTAAAATCTTAGTTTTTTTGCTGTTAAGTAAACTGTCATATTAGCAGAAACCCTAAATAATACAGCTCCTGGTTACCCACGACAGACACCAAAGGTTTCTCCTCTATTTCTTGCAGTCTCCGGACTTTTTAAGCAACTGTAAACTTTCATCACCACAACAGAAGGCCCGCCTCTCCATTCATTCGATTGGACAATGGAAAAGAACGCGAATGACGTCGGGCGTTTTTCCGCTCAGTGTTGATTTTTTTTCAACTTCAGGCGCTCAGAGCGCTTCTGCAAAAACGCGAGGCGCAGCAGGCGGCGAAAACGCAAGGCGCCCGGTGCGCATAAGCGGCGCGCAGAACGCTCACTGCCAACAGAAAACCATTCAAAAGAGGCGCCTCCAACTGCAAAAACGCGTTCGGTGTGATCGCGGCCAAAGTCACCAAAAAAGGCAGTGCTGTGCGCCTCGCGTTTTTAGAACTAAAAGACGCGTTCTGTGTTTTTATTTAAACCTAAATAAGTTTGTCTGTCAGTTGGCAGGCAGTTTTGGTCGCTTATAAAATAAAATAAAAATAGTTTTACCCTCCTGCTGACTATAGTGTCGTGCCCCTCCCAACCCATTCACACACGCACATAAGCCTAGATGATTCGACTATCGGTCGACTATAGAAAGATTCGAAAATTCTGATTCGACTATGAAAATTCATAGTCGGGGACAGCCCTAGTGTTTATTATAAACACATTGCTTTTCACCTCACAAGGTGTTAAATTATGGACTAGAACTCAGTGGATTACTGTGATGTCTTTATCCCATTTAATGCACAGGATCCATGATGAAGTAATGTAATGCTAAATTTTTCAAAATCTGTTCTGATGAAGCAACAAATACATCTACATCTTAGATGCCTTGAGGGTGAGTAAATTTGAGGGTGAGTATTAAACCAAAACAACGTTTTTTTTAATAGTGTTACACAATTTATTTATTTTTTAATTTAATTTTTTATTAAAGATTTGACTATAATCTCAAATGTCCAAAATGTATGGTAGGCATTTCAGTTTTTGTCACTCAGGTATACTGCTTGCTGCTGTCTGTTTATGTTCCAGTTTCAAGATGATTTTGCTTTCAATTCACTCTGCGTCATGTAAAAGGCTTTTATTTGCATGATCAGGAAAAATGAATTCAGACTACAAAAGGTGGGCCATTACAGAGCACATTAATTCCATGCATTACTCTTTTCAGCCTTCAGGGGTTTGGGGTATTGGCACTCACATGAAAGGAAGAGACAAGCATGCTCAGAAGAGCTCTCTCATTTCCAACCCTTCTGCATCCTAACATGTGTGCCTTTAGGTAACAGTCAGCAGAAGAGACACATTTCCCCAAGATGTCCTTTCTTTTTCAGTAAAACTCCTCATATTGTCAGTGCTAAATCAGTAGCCATATTATGTACTGTAGGCTAATGTAATGAAAAACACTAGTATCTCATTTGTTGCACAGAGACGTTTCATTACTATTTCATTGCTATTTCATTACCTTCACAAAAACGAGTTGATGCACACGGATCTGGAGCAGAGAGATATTCAGAGCGATGGGGACAGTGGAGATTGTAATGTCTGGTAATAGGCAGCCTGTCAGCTCGGAGCCGTCTTCTCAACTCAAAGGAAGCACGCAAAAGTTCTCCATGAAATATGCATCAATCGAAGTGAACGAAAGAACAAAGGCAAAACTGTGTGTTTGTTGTGGTGGGTGGGATATTGGAAACGCTTATTTATTGAAGAGCCAACTCTCTGGCAACAGCTGTTTAGATCGCACCGCTTCGGAAATAAACACATAATCATCCGCGCTGGTGAAACGACAGATGAGAGGCAGGATGCATGTTACCTGAAATGGACAGATTTATTTTTTATTTTTTTAAATGCAAAAAATTTATATGTTACAACAGTTGAAAAGTTCGGGGTCAGTAAATTTATCTTTAATTAATACTGTTATTCAGAAAGTATGCATTAAATTGTTAAAAAGTGACTGTAAAGACATTAAAATGCAATACCATATTTATATTTTTTTAATAATTTATAATATTTTATACATTTATAATATTACATTTATATTAATTAATAATATTTCAGCATATTAGAATGATATCTGAAAATGCAGGTTTACTATCAGAGGAATAAATTATATTTCAAAATATATTTAAATAGATTTGCTCTGTTTTTGACAAAATGTACTCTAATTTTCTATTTTTGGCCAAATAAATGACTTGGCGAGCATTAAAGACTTGAAAAAATTAAGATAATTAAATTAATTAAGATACCATTTTATACTATCACTATTTTAACATATTTTTCAATTTTATGTATGTAACATATAGTGGTATTTCTTTTTATTTAGTACATTAATATGAAAAGGCAAATCTTTAATTTTGGAAAAAACATGTTTTTTAATGATTTCTTAAAATGATTATAAACCTCATTTCTTTCACTCAGTATAAATTGCTCTTTTATGCATTAAAATATCAGCTGCCTTCACATTTGGGTGTACTTAAAGCAAAAAAAAAAAAAAAAAACACACAATTAAAAGAAATGAGTTGAGATGAGTTCCAGACCAGGGACCTGGGGTAGACCATATGTCCCACCAAAATGTAATTTAATTTAATTTAATTTAATTAATTTAATTTTATTTAATTTAATTTTATTTTATTTTATTTTATTTTATTTTATTTTATTTTATTTTATTTTATTTTATTTTATTTTATTTTATTTTATTTTATTTCATTTTATTTCATTTTATTTATTGATTGATTTTTTTAGTGTTTTGGTTGATTGTAGTTTACATGCCTAACTACTCTTATATCCTAATTTAGTTATGAGTTGTATGAAAACAAATTAGTCAGTGTAGATAAACTCACTGGATACGTAAACTTCGTATACACATACCGGTTGTCCACTTAACGTAGTTTTGCAAATCTTTAATATTTCTTGTTCAAATTGGCCCTTCATTTCAAAAGGGTTGCTGACCCCTGTTCTAGACACACATTTGCTGGTGCTTAAATGAATCCTGTGAATTATTGATACCAATTAAGCGCTAGTGTTCAGAGTCCCATCAGGGTTAATTATAAAATCCACAGGGGCCAGATGAGCACTGTATCTTTAAGACCAAATGATGTGCTATAGAAGGAAAAGCCAGTGAAGAGCGGCAGGGTTTACACACATGTCAGAAAGACAGAAAGAGTGCATATTAGAGAGAAAGATGGGGGAGAGAGAACAAGAGAAGAGTGTCTGCTCGCTTCAGCAAGCCATTGCCATTATGATGAATGTTTGCTGCACTTTTTTGTGAGCCAATTATCTGCTCCTGTGTGAGTCATGGAGATCATTTAGGCAGGTGGGGAGCTCCATGCACACACTCTCTCTTTCTCTCTCTCTCTCTCTCTCTCTCTCTCACACACACACACACACGCACAGACAGACAGACAATCATACGGGAGAGGATATAGACTGTAAGCATTCATGTGCCTGCATTCTGACCATTTCTCACACATTATCCCAACTCTTTTACTCCATCAGTCTTTTTGATGCACAAACCACAGCTCTTGGAAACACTTGTCTCTCTCTTGTTCTCTCTGATGGGAGGAATGTTATGGGTTTCCTGTGCGTTCACAGTTCAGGCTGTGATGCTGTTAGGCTCTGAATGGGAAATCTTCCCCTTCTCGCTTTATACACCCTCTCTTCTGTTCACTTTACTGTTTATTTAACACAGCAGTTCACCCTAGAATTTAAAATGGTATCATTTATTTGCCCTAATGTATATATACTGTATATTAGGGATGCACAGATCATGATTTTTCATGGCCGATTCCGATACCGATTTTTTACAAGCAAGCTGGCCGATTCCGATACCGATTTCCGATTTTTTCAAAAACAAGAAGTTATGCTAGTAAACAACATAAACAACATGTTTATTTAGTATTTAACAGGCAAAATTGGCTTTGGCTATTGATCAATAGCATCTGACATCTGAAATTAAATAAATAAAAAAAATATTAAATTAAATACAGTTTAATAAGTAAAACATGCTTTTAGTAAAGTAAAACAGTAAGCCAACAGGCATTTTAATGTAAAATAATAATA
The DNA here is from genome assembly GCF_049309525.1 of Garra rufa. Classification (NCBI taxonomy): domain Eukaryota; kingdom Metazoa; phylum Chordata; class Actinopteri; order Cypriniformes; family Cyprinidae; genus Garra; species Garra rufa. The sequence goes on from NC_133371.1 coordinate 33,103,150, forward strand.
ATCATTCTTAACAGAACAGACTTTTATTTTTGGCTTTTCAAAAGTAAAGTAATGCTTGTTTTTGTTTTTTTACAAAAAGAAGCATCTTTGTCACAAGTGAGTCTGTTTCTATTTTCATCTGTCACGTGAGAAGCTGAGCTGAACAAACTTTCGCTGTCCGCGCTTGTGCAGGGCGAGGACAGGTACGCTCGCGCAACTTCAGCGAGCACAGGAAAGCGGCTGTCCTTTGCAGACATTGCAGATTGCAATCTTCACGTCCTGCTCACAGATTTCAAAAAATCTCCACACAAGTGACATGTTTCTGAATGAATCGAATGACGCGGCCCGTGTACACACTTCCGGAAAAAAAACGGCCGAGATAAAAACGAAAACGATTTAACGATTCGATTTATGGCCGGTCAACCGGTCAACTGTATATATTTAGTCAAGCCCGAAATTATTCATACCTCTGGCAAATTCTGATTTAAAGTTACTTTTTAATTAAGGTTTTTTTTTTTTTTTTTTGATTAGAAATGACACAGATATCTCCCAAAAGATAATAAGACTTGACATTTTGGATTTAAGCCACTTTTAAGCCACCACTTTTGCTGTGTTTTGGGTCGTTGTCGTGCTGAAATGTCCACTAGTGCCCTAGTTGCTCCTTTTTCATGGTGCCGTTTACTGAGGTTCCCTGGTCCACCCGCTGAAAAACACCCCCAAAACATTAGGTTCTCACCACCATGTTTGACAGTGGGGATGGTGTTCTTAGGGTTGAATGCTTCTCCTTTTTTACGCTAAATGAAGGCTACATCATTGTGGCCAAACAATTCAGTTTTTTTTTTCTTTTGACCATAAAACAGAAGACCAGAAGTCTTCTTCTTTGTCCAGATGAGTATCTGCAAAGCCCAAGCGGGCTTTTGTGTGCCTTATCTGGAGAAGTAGTGTCCTCCTTGGTCTGCGTCCGTGGAAGCCAGCGGTGTTCAGTGTCCGTTGGCCTGTCTGCCTTGAGATGTTGCCACCGGCAGAGCCCAGATTCATCAGGATGGCCTTGGTGGTGATCCTTGGATTCTTTTTTACCTCTTTACCATTCTTTTATCCTCCTGGCCAGCACAGGTGTCACTTCTGGCTTACGACCATGTCCTCTGAGATTTTTCACAGTGCGGAACGTCTTGTATTTTTAAATAATACTTTGCACTGAAGCCACTGGAACTTCAAAACAATTAGATATGTGACCATGGACCACAAAACCAGTCATAAGGTTAAATTTTACAAAACTGAGATTTATACATCACATGAAAGTAAAATAAATAAGCTTTCTATTGATGTATGGTTTCTTAGGATAGGACAATACTTGGCCGAGATACATCTATTTGAAAATCAGGAATCTGAGGGTGCAAAAAAATCTAAATACTGAGAAAATCACCTTTAAAGTTGTCCAAATTAGGTTCTTAACAATGCATTTTACAAATCAAAAATTACATTTTGATATATTTACAGTAGGAATTTTACAAAAAAATCTTCATGGAACATTACTTAATTTCCTAATGATTTTTGGCATAAAAGAAAAATCAAAAATTTTGACCCATGATATGTATTTTTGGCTATTGCTACAAATATACCCCAGCGACTTAAGACTGGTTTTGTGGTCCAGGGTCACATATGGTCTTATAGCCCTTTCCTGATTTGTGAGCAGCCACAATGTGTAGCCGCAGGCAAGAAATCCCACTTATTAAACCTGACAGGGCACACCTGTGAAGTGAAAGCAATTTCAGGTGACTACCTCTTGAAGCTCATCAAGAGAATGCCAAAAGTGTGCAAAGCAGTAATCAAAGCAAAAGGTGGCTACTTTGAAGAACCTAGAATATGACATATTTTCAGTTGTTTCACACTTTTTTGTTATGTATATAATTCCACATGTGTTAATTCATAGTTTTGATGCCTTCAGTGTGAATCTACAATTTTCATAGTCATGAAAATAAAGAAAACTTTGGTTCAAAGGTGTGTCCAAACTTTTGGTCTGTGCTGTATATATATATATATATATATATATATACAGTACTTTCCTGAATAAGATATTTCACATAAAAGATGTTTACATATAGTCCACAAAAGAAAATAATACTTAAATTTATAAAAATGACCCCGTTCAGAAGTTTACATCCCCTTGATGTTGTTACCTTTCCAAAAAGGACTGTATGATTTTGCGATCCATCTTTTCACACTGACGACAACTGAGGGATAGTTACATGTTTCCTAGTCTCGCGTAGCCAGACCTTCAGACTGACGGCTGAAGGTCTGGAATTCATGGCAGCTTTAATTGGCCAAGGCCCGCCCATAAGGCCGTTTGACCGACATGTCAAACAACCAATCACAGTTTGTTTCGTTCAGTGTCACGTTTTGGGGCGTGGAAATGCCCCCACAACAACAGACTGGCGTGCAACAAGTCAGTCATTGAAATAACCAGCATTGAAAGTTAAATAAGAAGAGGGAGAACAAGCAGTAAGTCAGTAATTTGTTTGCGAACGTCGCAAAAGTGTATAACAACAATGGCGTCTGCATAAGCACCTTTTAGCAAAACGGCGAGTAAATCAGTCTGCCCTTTGTTTCCCGGAGGACCGAAAATAAACGTGACACTCGCGTCTCCCGGAAATCCGGTCAAATTCAACTAATCAGATGATGACTTCGACATTCCTGAAGTGTTTCCAGTTAAGTGTACCATATGCATCAGACGTTTAGCCAACGTTCCGTGGGCGTGACGTCTGAGGCTGAGACTACATGTTTCCCAGAAGAGAAAACAAATTAAATTTACCCTGATTTTCAAATTAAAAAAGTTTTGACCCCCCGGCTTTTAATGCATGTTTTTTTTTTCTATTGGAGCATCAGTGAACATTTGAACCTTCTGTAATAGTTGCATATGAGTTCCTCAGTTGTCCTCAGTGGGAAAAGATGGATCTCAAAACCATATAGTCATTGTTGGAAAGAGTTCAGATACACAAGAATTTGTGGGACCTGAAGGATCATTCAGGTAAGAACACAGTATTAGGAATCAAGGGGATGTAAACTTTTAAACAGGGTCATTTTTTATAAATTCAACTACTGTTTTCTCTTGTGGACTATATGTAAACATCTTTTATGTGAAATATCTTATTTAGGTCAGTACTAAATAAAAAATAACATGCAATGTATGATCCCTTTTAGTTTGGTAAAATAATTAACATTTTGCAGATTCTGAAAGGGGGATGTAAACTTTTGATCTCAATATGACAATTGTTTTGTTACTTTCATCCTGCGTTACTTTCATCCTTCATTACTTTCACCCTGTTTTTTCATCTACTATATTTAGGTATGTATACGTGGTGTAACACACATGGAATAGTCTGCTTTTTGACAATTATCTATGGAAAGTTTGCGCTTTACTTACTATTATGCACTCTTTAGCTTCAGGTTGTATGTTTTTAGTTATGTGGTGGTCCGATTGTGGATCAGGGTGTAGCTGATGGCTGTTATCGGAAATCTGGAGAGATTGATGACACCCAGGGCAAAGCGCTGTCTGCAGGGCAGGCCACCACCATAAATCAGTGAGAAGTGGGTTACGCCAGGTCAGCTTTTCTCCACCTGCCACAATTCTCACACATCTCTATTTTACACAGTCTGTTAACATACAGTATGCAATGAATGGTTAAGACTATGGCTGGACAATAAAGCTTAAACATATACAGTGTCCACCTTGTTTTCCAATGCAGAAGCTCTTTTTCTGTGAATGTGAGAGACTTTTGAATCATTAGCTGCTGTAGGTTAATAACTTGAGGAATAACAACAGTTAAACCAGTGTGTTTATGATGATGATCATAAATTAAAATATGATAAGAAATGCTAGTTTGCAATATATCAGGCAGCATAATGAGCTGCTTATACAGCTAAAAATAGCTGGAAGCAAATGACACCAGAAGCCTTTAAGTTACAAATGGCACTCTTTTACATAAAAATGAAGTGGATACGTGTATTTTCTTTCAACCTTTTGAGAATATCAGTATGTATGTCAATATTAGTTTTTTTCTCTGAAGTGGCACAAAAGGATTATTTCCATTTCAACATGATTACAAAATGCATTGAAATGGAAAAAATTGCTTTAAAAATAATCAAGGCATGTTTTCCTAGAAATTCTTTTCTAATAAACACAAAGAAGAATGTTTAAACATTTTCCATTATGTGCACCAATATAACAATAAACAGCAAAATGTATTTTTGCTATATAGTTTAATATACACAAATAGCATGCATCTTTTTATTTAAATGGACAGTTTGAACTGATTCATTAAAAAAAATCAAAAAAATAATATAAATTAATAAAATAATAATACCTTCAAAAATATTGTGAAATATTGCCACCATCTTATCTTTGAATCTTAACTCATGAAATTGGTTTTCTACATCATTCTTTTGGCCTTAGATATTTTAAGACTCATATATTTTTGAACATCTCTATACATTTAAGTAACCGTTTTCCCCCTTACAAAGACATGCGTTTTGCAGAAGGGAGTGCAGGGAGTCTTGTTTTCTCCTAATTGGACAGCAGGCAGAATGTCTTTGCTGGATATGTGAGGAATAGTGCTGATCCCCTGGGTTTGTGAGGTCCAGTGTAGCCGATAGTTTGCTTTCTCTAGTGCTGCTAGTTAGACGATGCAGGATTTCACCTTCATTATATATTAAAGGCACAGGAACCCTCTGCTGGTCTGTTTTGCTAACATGCTCTTAAGTAGTTGTCCCAATGGCTGTCCCGGGAATCCTAAATTTGTACAAAACCTCATCTCGTAAAATATGCAGTGCCACAATGTACTGTGCCACTCTGTACTAATGCTCGTTATAATTATACTAACTCGTCTGTTATTGGACTTTATAGATTTAGAAATCTTCATACTAACTGTTTCTGCAGCTTTCAGGGAAACTGCAATTTCATGCACCATTGACCATCCATCACGTCTAATTTTAATGGACACACTTTTCTATATGCTCCTGTGCAAATGGCTTTTTGGCGTTGAGCGCTAACTAATGTGTATTTTTCAGGCTGTGTACATCTGCTGTAAAATGTAACTGTTGTGTGGGTGGGTGCGGGGTATGGGGGTCTAAGACATCTCATTGACAGGTTGATATTTGTCTTTCTGTATAACGGAAAACAGCACAGAGAGTGAAGAGAGCAATGACCTTTCAGAGTGAAATGCTAATTTATCTGCGGTATAAAAAGCTTGTACGGTTGCTGAATGCTGAACATGTAAATCTTAGTGGTTCCCACTGACTGGGGCTGTTTACATGTGGATTAGGTACAGTTCAGTGGCCACTAAGCGCATATTTGCCTCAGCCTCTGGTGTTATTTTTCATTTATTGGTGGGTACAGAATATAAATTGCACATAAACTCCTTGGGTCATGATATATGCTTTCTGAAAATGGCTTTTTATCCACCCATTTTCCATATAGCCTTTATAAACAGTTCCTATACACTGCGGTAGTCTGTTTTTAGTTGCATCCTGCTTTATATCCTGTTTGCGCAGTTATTTACAATTGTGTATCATCTATCTATCTATCTATCTATCTATCTATCTATCTATCTATCTATCTATCTATCTATCTATCTATCTATCTATCCGTCTATCCGTCTATCCGTCTATCCGTCTATCCGTCTATCCATCCATCCATCCATCCATCCATCCATCTATCTATCTATCTATCTATCTATCTATCTATCTATCTATCTATCTATCTATCTATCTGTCTATCTGTCTATCTGTCTATCTGTCTATCCGTCTATCCGTCTATCCGTCTATCCATCCATCCATCCATCCATCCATCCATCCATCCATCCATCCATCCATCCATCCATCCATCCATCCATCCATCCATCCATCCATCTATCTATCTATCTATCTATCTATCTATCTATCTATCTATCTATCTATCTATCTATCTATCTATCTATCTATCTGTCTATCTGTCTGTCTGTCTGTCTGTCTGTCTGTCTGTCTGTCTGTCTGTCTGTCTGTCTGTCCATTGTCTGTCTGTCCCTCCATTGTCTGTCTGTCTGTCTGTCTGTCTGTCTGTCTGTCTGTCTGTCTGTCTGTCTGTCTGTCTGTCCATCTGTCTGTCCATTGTCTGTCTGTCCATCTCTCTGTCCATTGTCTGTCTGTCTGTCTGTCTGTCTGTCTGTCTGTCTGTCTGTCTTTCTGTCTGTCTGTCCATTGTCTGTCTGTCTGTCCGTCTGTCTGTCTGTCTGTCTGTCTGTCTGTCTGTCAAGTCAAGTCACCTTTATTTATATAGCGCTTTTAACAATACAGATTGTGTCAAAGCAACTGCACAGTATTTAAACAGCACCATAGTGTGTAAGTAACGCATTATTATAAATAATCAATTTTCAGTTAAAGGCAGTTCATCAATGAATGCAGTGATATCATCGTCAGTTCAGTTCAAATAGTCTGTCTGTCTGTCTGTCTGTCTGTCTGTCTGTTTGTCTGCCCATCCATTGTCTGTCTGTCTGTCTGTCTGTCTGTCTGTCTGTCTGTCTGTCTGTCTGTCTGTCTGTCTGTCTGTCTGTCCGTCCATTGTCTGTCTGTCTGTCTGTCTGTCTGTCTGTCTGTCTGTCTGTCTGTCTGTCTGTCTGTCTGTCTGTCTGTCCATCCATTGTCTGTCTGTCTGTCTGTCTGTCTGTCTGTCTGTCTGTCTGTCTGTCTGTCTGTCTGTCTGTCTGTCTGTCTGTCTGTCTGTCTGTCCGTCCGTCCCACCGTCTGTCTGTCTGTCTGTCTGTCTGTCTGTCTGTCTGTCTGTCTGTCTGTCTGTCTGTCTGTCTGTCCGTCCGTCCCACCGTCTGTCTGTCTGTCTATCCATCCATCCATCCATTCATCATATATATAAAAGTTATAAAGAAATGGTTATTAAATGGTTAGTAAGGTAGTTGTTAAGTTTAGGTATTGTGTACGATTAGGAATGTAGAATAAGGTCATGTAGGATAAGGCATTCATATCTGCCTAATTAGAACTAATAACTGGCTAATATTCTATTAATATGCATGCTAATAAGCAACTAGTTAAGAGACCCCTTACTCTTTCATATTTGAATTCTGCATCCTATTTGCTACCTTAATTCAAATTTAGTAATGACAATATTTTTTGTTTTTTTTTGGTGGAAAAATAAATAAATTAAATAATAAATAAAATAGTAATTACATTATTATTGTTATTATTAATATTGTTATGATATTTTTATTTTGGTATTGTAGTGAATTTGTTAGAAATTCTAGACACTTTTTTCTTTGCAGTCATATTTTTGCATCTGTTTATTTAATGAAACAAGTTCAATAATAATATTTGTGTAATAATTTTAATTTTGCTGTATGGATAAGAGCTAGATCGACATGGTGCACTGATTGAAATCAAAGCGCAACATTAATATATTGAAACTCATCACTGCATGAATTTAATTATTGTATGAACAGCCATTCTACAGCTCTATTTTATGCATGAATAAGGCTCAGTTTCTTTGAAACAAATCTTGTTGTATTTGTTAGGTGATTCTTTTGGGGCAAGTACATAGCAGTGTAACTCCCAGCTGGATAACCTCAGTTCACCCTGTCTACACAAGTTATCACAGAGGTGTGTGTATGTGAGAAAACGCTTTGTAAGTGTTTACAGAATTGCACTTGCGGGTTAAAAGTGGTAGGAAATGAAAAATTGTGTGTTTTTAAGCTTTTACATTCACCAGGCTTGCAGATCAATAGACCTGGATTTTTATCAGGTTGTACAATGCATTTGCTGATGTGTAATATATCAGCTGAAACAACCAGCCAATTTCGTTCTCAGCAAACACAGTTTTCATGAGAGGAATATTACCAATATTGATCCCACTTTCTCACCCATTTGCAAAATAAAGTTTTTATCTATAGATCTGTTTGGGGGCTTGTAGAAGTTCAAGATTCCCACCTGGTGGAAGTTTTAAAAAATCTTTTTTGTATTCTGTATTCTGAGGCTGTAGCATCACAAACCACAAATTGCCACTACATTTAGCTACAAACTTACTACAGAATGTGTAGTGCTTTCTTTCGCTCTGTTCCATCTTCTATCTGGTGTACGAGGCTACAGAATTAATGGGCGGGGAATGGGAGGGCCTAGGTGGACCAGAGAGATTAGCTGTAAAATTGACACTGACAAATCTCATACATTATAGCTTCATGGGAGGCAGCGATCGCCACAGGAAGTGTTTGAGGAATTGAGAAGAAAAGCGAATCACTCTATAAAAGGCCTAAAGTGTCCTTTATTAACAGCCGGTTTTGTGGTGACACACCGACCCCTCCCCACTCCAAATATACTGTACTGGCAGAGGTTGCTGTTTTCTCTTTTCTCACATTAATTTTCAACTCACTGAGTCGCATTTGTGGCAAATAATGTTATGGTTTCACAGGTAACACGCATACTCATCTTTATGAAAACAAGGCAGCATTATTCATATGAGTCACGGCTGCTAAATAAAGCAAATGGGTGAAAGTGTTTTGTTTCTCCATGGATTTGGCTTCTCTTTTTCTCCTGTTTGTGCTTATTATTTTAAACCAGCCTGTTTGGGATTTCAAATCTTCTTATTGCGTTCTCTAAATTGGTCTTTGGTGTTTGATGTTTGCAGAGGGTGTTTTAAAGCTCAAATTATTCAATTATTGAAATTAATGGAGAAAATAGGGTAGATTACTAAACTGCAGAGCAATAGCCTTATGTGACTGAACTCATTTCAGCATTCAGGGTTTTGTTTAAACTTGATTGCTTTCAAGTCTGTGAAATTTATGGAAGCTGCAAGCTTTTAAATAATTCTTCAGAAGAAAACGAATGAAAACACCATAGATTCACAGTGGAATCCTGGACTAATTATAAAAGTGGTATGATTTGTAAGGTCACGGTTGAAGTCAGAAGTTTACTCGTATCATTTCATACAAGTCACCTTGACAATTGTAATGATTTGTTTGTGTATTTGTGTGTACTGGGAGTGTAATGAATAGATGATGTATGAATGAAACTCTTAATCATTAAAAGGCTATTTTTCCAGTCATTTTCAGAATTATACACTTAAAAATAAAGGTCATTTAAAAGGTTTAAAACATTTTTGGTTTCATAAAGAACCATTCAGTCAAAGATTCTTTAAAGAACCATCTCTTTCTTACCTTTTTATAATCTGAAGAACTTTCTTTCACCACAAAGAACCTTTAAGAACCTGTACACTAGGCCTGGGTTTTGACAAATTCCATGATTCGATTTTGATTCACAAGCTTGTGATTCGATTTGATTTAGTATAGATTACTTTGAATACATAACAGATACAGTACATGGCAAATAAAAAAAAAACTCAACTAATGCTGTAAATTATGCATGATTGTCAGTTGTTTGTCATTATAATAATAAGTTATAATAACTTTACAGTTTCTTAAAGGAACACTCCACTTTTTTTGGAAATAGGCTCATTCTCCAACTCCCCCCGAGTTAATAAGTTGATTTTTACTGTTTTGAAATTCATTCAGCCGTTCTCCTGTTCTGGCGATATCACTTTTAGCATAGCTTAGCATAAATCATTGAATCCTATTAGACCAGTAGCATCACGTTCAAAAATGACCAACGAGTTTCCATATTTGTCCTATTTAAAACTTGACTCTTCTGTAGTTATATCGCGTACTAAGACCAGCGGAAATGTAAAGATACGGTTTTCTAGGCCGATAAGATTAGGAACTACACTCCCATTCCGGCGTAATAGTCAAGGAAGTTTGCTGCCGTAACATGGCCGAAGCAGGCGCAGTAATACCACACAGCACATGTGCAAATGTTTACTTCCGTCAACATATCCAACGTGCATGCACAGCACAGACAGCGTTCCTCGCCACGGAGACATTTGTGAGAGACGATTTAGAAGATATTTACTTTGGTGCAGATCCTAAACCGTATCAATTTGAACCAGAATTCACTGAAGCTAAGGTTTTGGTACGCGAAAGACAAGAAAGTGTGTCTGAACTGCCTGGGACAGAAGGGATGAGGAGAGCAGATTCGCGCTGGTGGGGCTTGCCAACCCATGCCAACTAAAAGTGAGTGCCTGTGTTGTCGCGAGTGGGACTAGGTATTGCCATCGAAGGCAAGGGTGGATCTACCTGATGAGGAAGTGTCAGGTCGCAACATCCGAGGACTTGGATGCAATGCTGCATCCTGCTATAGTCGATTTTTTTTTCCCGTTTGACAAAATAAACTAGAAAAAACGTCACACGCCGAGTGGACCTAATGGCCAGCTGTCGCAAGAGTAAGTTATTCCTGCTACATTATATAATATAAAGATTTTAAATGCATACTGTCAGTTTGCATTTTCAGGCTTACATTCATGATGTACACTTTTACTCAAAACTGACTTTAAAACACCACCGACTGTTCGCAATAACTTTCTTTTGCAATCACACATGGAATTTGGTCATAGCAAATACTAAGCCAACTGTTCGCCCAAACCTAGTCGTCAGGGGTTGCATTTCACAGGTAACGTTAGCAATTAATCATGTTTCACTTACAGCCGTGGGCGATGCTCCTTGTTGTCCTGTCTGTAACGTTAGTTTGAAGATTGTTGGGATCGCCGTGTCCTTTAGACGCCGTGCTGTAGTATCGGTAAAACTATCCAAATAGTCATCTGGTTCAAAATCCTCGGAGCAAACACGCCATTTCTTGATCGTTGCTAACGGTGTTTTGAGATCTATGTTCAGAGCAGCCAGCCATTGATTCATTAGTCGAAATGGCTTTTTTTTTCGTGGGAATTCTATGAAAGATGGTAGTAGATTACGTCTTCGACTTACTATCACAGCCCCTTAGAATGCACATAACCATAGCTAATCACACACAGGTAAATCCAGCCACTAACAATTTACCAGCTGCAACTCTGACAGCTGCAACAACCGGAATTACACAAACTTAACACCGGTCACATTGGAAGTTACCTAGCTGGGATCTAATTTCAGGCGCTGTGTGATATTAATGCGCCTGCTTCGGCCATGTTACGGCAGCAAACTTCCTCGACTATTACGCCGGAATGGGAGTGTAGTTCCTAATCTTATCAGCCTAGAAAACCGCTGCTTTACATTTCTGCTGGTCTTAGTACACAATATAACTACAGAAGAGTCAAGTTTTAAATAGGACAAATATCGAAACTCGTTGGTCATTTTTGAACGCGATGCTACTGGTCTAATAGGATTTAATGATTTATGCTAAGCTATGCTAAAAGTGATATCGCCAGAACAAGAGAACGGCTGAATGGATTTCAAAACGGTAAAAATCAACTTATTAACTCGGGGGGAGCTGGAGAATGAGCCTATTTCCAAAAAAAGTGGAGTGTTCCTTTAATTATATTTCTACTCCAATTTGTTTTGTTTTTAATATAAACCTTTAAATGGTGACTGTCATAAAAACTTTGACATTTATTCAAACAAATAAAATATTTAAGAACAGTAAAAATAAGGAATTTTATACATTTAGAAAAAAATGCTCCTCTCTATAGTGAATTTTTCCAGCTGACTGACTTTGCAGTCACCAAATATGTTCTTTTCTGAGGTAAATCTGACGTTACGGACATATTGTTTACAAGCTGTTATATAACTTCACATTAAACAACACTAAAACAGAATTTATTGTTTAAATACTGTAAAATAATGCTCAGAATTTTAAAACTGAGACTTTGTTTCATATCGAAAGTAACAAATCACAAAGCTTATTGCCATTTATTGTATACTAGGCTCGCTATAATGTTCCGTTCACTAACTGAAAACAGGTTAGACTAATTGATTCTTGGAAAAAATGAGAATTGATTAAATTCGAGAATTTTTCCTATAATACACAGTGTGTTCACTAAAACACTTCAATATGTAAAGAGTGCAAAGCAGAAATGCATGATTTTGAGTGAAGATGAGTGATGAAATGACTCACAAAAATGAATCACATGAACTAGATGAGAGCTAGACCCTAAAACACATTCATACTTAAAGGAGAAGTCCGGTGTGATATTGACCTAAAGTGTAATGAATTATGATACCGAGTGTGAACTTACCTTTCATAGCTCATCTCGGCTTGTCCCCTGCACTCCGAAATCTGGCGCTAGTTAGCCGATGCTAACAACAGGTTGTTGTTGAGGGTGCCTCGGGCATCGGACTAGCCATGTAAATAAATCACTGTTTTACACCATTTACGAGGCACAAAGTAGCTCCACACTTCATTGGTAGACTTCCAAGGGCCCTGACATTTAAAACGAGACATTGAGAACTTTGAAAAAGCACTGGTAGTTTATTTACAAGAAGATTTATACAGACAGTACCAGTACGAAGGAAACTACAACCTGATAAGTCACATGAGTACTCGTGTTACTTTTGGACTGGAGTTAGTGCAGACAGTTGGCAATTGCAAGGATTTCGGACGATGAAGCTACTGAGATTTATGAAGTAGTAGTTTAGTTTCCTTCCTGCTTGTCACTTGACTTATCGTGACTAAATTCAAGATGGCGGCGAACGGTAAATTTCCTGAAGGTACTGTCTGTATAAATCTTCTTGTAAATAAACTACCAGTGCTTTTTCAAAGTTCTCAATGTCTCGTTTTAAATGTCAGGGCCCTTGGAAGTCTACCAATGAAGTGTGGAGCTACTTTGTGCCTCGTAAATGGTGTAAAACAGTGATTTATTTACATGGCTAGTCCGATGCCCGAGGCACCCTCAACGACAACCTGTTGTTAGCATCGGCTAACTAGCACCAGATTTCGAAGTGCAGGGGACAAGCCGAGATGAGCTATGAAAGGTAAGTTCACACTCGGCATCATGATTCATTACACTTTTGGTCAATATCACACCGGACTTCTCCTTTAAGATGCAAAGAAGCGTCTTGAAACCTTGTCTTATGACAAGTAATAAATGCATTAAAAGTCATCACAGTGTACACCATGGCTTTATATCTTCAGAAAATCTTTGCGAATAAATCATGAATATTCAATATATCACCCAGCCTTACTTTGGAAGTCAGCCCTATTGACCTGCATAGTATGTAGCTGCCTTATATGCTGGTACTCCAGTAAGAATCCGTCCGTAATGAATGGAGATATATTCTGCATTTCTTTCATTTCTGAAGTCATAGCCACAGGGTATTACCTCGCTGGTTTGAAAAAATGCTTATAATTATCCGCTTATTGATTTGGGCCCTGTTGCTGAAGCTTTGATAGATACAGCACATAGACTATATGAAACTTAATTGATGCGGCACATAATTATTGCCATTTCATGAGCAGGAGATGGATTAGATGCAGCAGGATCTTAAATTTACCCAATGAAATAAACTCGGTTAATGGTTGCCGCTCTTATCTCCTTGTGTGTGTGTTTCATGCCTAGGGCTCCTTATGCTCAGCTGATGAGAAAAAGATGTATGATTGTCCCATCTGATGAGAATTTTACATAATTGCAGTTCAACTGTGTTCCTGCCCAACCCCCATATTCATCTACATTGCTAATTTGATTGAAAGCTTGTGTTTTCTTATGCACCCAATTACAGAGTGTGGGTTCACCATTACTCGTTAGCTTGTGTATCTTCCTGTTTTGTGTGGTCTGGTAAATGACGGTACATTCCTGTTCTCAAGTCCTTGTGATAATGATGGATAACACCCTTTTCCATGGACCATTAATAGGATAAAGCTCTCGATGGTTCATCAACAACATGTGCTGTTAAATATTCTTGACAAATGTAATGTTCTTAAAATATAACTCATTATCACTCCTAGCATCTCCAGAGTTTCTCAGCTCGGTTTCGCACCCTTCCAAGGTTCGTGAAGTAGGATCTTTGCCATGTTAACTATTTAGTGTCGCATTGCACTGTGCTGGAGTTAGGAATTTATTCAGTATTACATTTAGCCTTTTTAATGGATGAATTGATGTCGTCCTTTTTTGAGTATTCAGATTTCAGTGGATATAAAAAAAATATTAAAAAGTATTTCCTAAATCACATATTCCACCCCTATTGTAATGTACACTACCAGTCAAAAGTTTTTGAGCAGCAAGATTTTTAATGTTTTTAGAGAATTCTCTTCTGCTCACCAAGCCTGCATTTATTTGATCCAAAATACAGCAAGAGCAGTAATATTATGAAATATGTTTACTATTTAAAGTAACTGCTTTCTGTTTGAATATACATATAAAATGTAATTTATTCCTGTAATCAAGGCTAAACTTTCAGCATCATTACTCTAGCCTTAAGTGTCTTTTTTATTAGTATTATCAATATTTAAAACAGTACTTTTTCAGGATTCTTTAATGAATAGAAAGATCTAAAGATCAGCATTTATTTTAAATAAAAAGTAACATTTTATAACATTTTTGGGAAAGAAACTATAGAAAATAATACTTTTATTTAGCAAGGATGCTTTAAATTGATCAAAAGTGATGATAAAGACATGTATAATGCTGTTTTCAGCATAATAATAATAAATGTTTTTTGAGCATCAAATCAGAATACAAGAATGATTTCTGAATGATCATGTGACTGGAGTAATGATCATAAAAATTCAGCTTTGAAATCACAGGAATAAATTGCATTTTAAAATGTATTCAAGTAGTAAATAGTTATTTTAAATAGTACAAATATTTTACTGTTTTTGCTGTACTTTGGATCAAATAAATGCAGGCTTGGTGAGCAGAAGAGACTTTAAAAACATCTTACTGTAAAAATCTTACTGTTCAAAAACTTGATAAAAATTGATAATAATAATAAATGTTTTCTGAGCACCGAATCTGCATATTATAATGATCTCTGAAGCATCAAGGGACACTAAAGACTGAAGTAATGGCTGCTAAAAATTCAGCTCTGCCATGACAGGAATAAATGACATTTAAAAATAATATTAACCTTGTAAATAGCTGTTTTGGTGAGCATGAGACTTTTTTGTAAAAAAACAAAAAAAAAAACAAAAAAAAATTGTACTGATCCCAAACTTTTGGACAGTGTAATCTTGATTTAAACATGAGATGTCAGGAATGAATTTCTAACAGAATAGACTAATTTCTATAAAACTCCTTTATCTGAAAAAGCGGACAGAGTGAAGCTGTCGTTAAGTATTGATGAGACAGATGATGAAAAATGAAGGATATATTAAAGTCGATGTTAATGGGATTAGGGTCAACAAATCACTGGAATTCCCTCATGCTTTAGACACTGATATAAAGATATTCCAGATATTCCATTAGTAACTTGACGTATAAGGCCGTAGCATACTGAACACTTAATGTTTCTTTTGCATGTGAATACCTTTTTATCTTTACAATAAAACAGACAGAGAAACCATATGTGTGTGTGTGAGAGCAGGCTGAATGTGAAGGCTGGCAGACTGAATGAGGTCTGATATGAGGAGGCCACAGCCTGGAATCTAGCTAAAAGTCTGGCACTGGATGAAATAACCAGAGAGAGTTGATTTGGAAGCTTCCTAGCTTTGCTGTAACATTAAATGTAAAAACAGCCCTGAATTTTAACTCTACTGTTTATCACTTCCTCTTGTTCAGTACAGTTGGGTCCAAAAAGTCTCAGGCCGCTAGTGATATGCTTCAGTTTAGCAGTTTTCTAATTAAGCGTTTTTTCTTTTATGACAAATTACATGATAAGCATAGTAATTTGAGTGAAATTTGAACTGAAAATGCCATGGATTTCAGAATGACAGCAGCACTTGAGCTGAAAAGAACTCCACAAGTTAAGCCTAATGATCCATGTTATCCAGCATTATTTGAGAATGTTACAAAGAGCATGTGCTTCAGTGGAACAAGAAAATTGCCTCTGTAGTCATTTTGTACAAAGACATTCACATGGTCAATGTCACAGATTTGCTTATTTGATTAGCGACCCACAAAAAGAGTCTTAAAGGGGACATTGGATGCGAAATTCACTTTTACATGGTGTGTGCATATAAATGTGTCTTAGGAGTGTGTGGACACAAAAACCCTACACTCTTAAAAATAAAGGTGCTTTAAAAGGTTCTTCACAGCGATGCCATAAAGAACCATTTTTGATTCCACAAAGAACCATTTCATTCAAAGGTTCTTTAAAGAACTATCTCTTTCTTACCTTTTTATAATCTGAAGAGCCTTCTTTTGCCACAAAGAACCTTTTGTGAAACAGAAAGATTCTTCAGATGTTAAAGGTTCTTAATAGAACCATTTAGACAAAAAGGTTCTTCTATGGCATCGTGAAGCACCTTTATTTTTAAGAGTGTACAATGATAAAAATCCGTTCAGTCCTCTTTTTAATCCGCAAAAAACCTAAACAGTCTCAATTATCAAGCCGTTTTGATTTTCTGAGCAAAATTATGTCATATTGCTCAGGCCCCGCCCACGAATGCTGACGGACTCTCCTGTATTTGCATATTTACTGTTCGCTATTTTCTCAGTGTTCGAGCAGCTGTAACAACAACAATGGTGTTTTGCAGTGGATTAGTTTTGTTTTTGATTGTAACACACCACTGAATGCACACAAAAAAAGAGAGGGGTGGGGTAAGCAGTAGCTCATTATCATTTAAAGAGCCATGCACCGAAACTGCTTGCTGTGAACAGAGCTGTTTTTGACAAGGAAAAAAGGGTGTTGTTTTACACAACCATTAAGGAATGAGCAGTATAATGTCATATTGCTCAGGCCCCGCCCACGACTGCTGACGGACTGTTCCGTATTTGCATATATCCGCCCTCAGACAGTTGTAGACGGTCTGCCATTTTCTCTGCACTTGAGCAACTTTAACAACAGTGTCTCATAAGCAATACAGGTTTTGCAGTGGATTGGTTTTGTTTTTGATGGTAACGCACCACTGAATACACAAAAAATGGAAGAGAGGGAGTAGCAGTAGCTCATTATCATTTAAAGAGTCATGCACCAAAACTGCTCGCTGTGATCAGAGCTGTTTTTGACAAGGAAAAAATTGTGTTGTTTATCACAACCATTGAGTTGAATTTTTTATTTTACAGACATTTCATGAAGACCCTAAAGAACCATATTTACTTGTGGAAAATAAACATCCGATGTTCCCTGTAAAGAAGGAAAAAATACTTTCATTTAGCAATGGCACATTAAATTGATTAAAAGTGACGTTAAATATATTACCATAGACATCAGTTATATTAAAATCTACAAATATTTCATTATACTGTATTTTTAATCAAATAAATACATCATGTACTGTATGTTAGAATGTATTGTTCTGTTAGTGATTACAAGGATGTCCCCTACATGTCAGTCTGTTTGTCTTCTGCCTTTTACAAATTAAATTTGCACTTCTCAAATTGACAGTATTAGCATTAAAAGCTCTTAACTAAATGAGTGTTGAAGAAAAATTAGGTGGCATGTATGTAGGGACAAGAAAAGAGTCCCTAGAGGAACTTAAAGGAATGGCTGTTAAATGATGGCCTCTTTTTAGACAAACGGCTGCTCAGTCATCCAGGACAGTGGACCCTCAGGGGAATAAAGAAATGTGATGCATATTATAGCCACATGGGAATGCAGCGTCCACACCGGCACTACCAGGTTTAACACTTCGCCCAGCTCTGGAGGCCTCTGTTGATGGATATACCCTCAGCCCGGAGAATATACACGCGCTGTAAAGCACCAGGAGGGCTTATGCATGGCTCTCGGTCTAGGCGCGCACGAGACAGTCTGCTCAATCGCAGTGGCACCAGCAGTTCCTGGCTGGTGACATGAAAACATTGTCCCCAGGCAATGCCTGAGACGGAATACATTAACGGGGTCTGTTATTTCTTCGGTAATATGGCAGATATCACAAACCTTCTGTAGCTCGCGCTGCATAAATTATTGTTGCGATACTTTTTGTTGTCAGTCAGTTTTCTTGACACAACAACCTCTTTTTCTTTGTCTTCCTGACAGTGTGGCGCTTCTCTGTGCTGTTGGTATAATTTGTCAACCCACCAGGGCCTCCTGTAAATCATTTGTGGTGTTTATCAGCTCACTTTCTGAAAGGGCTTATTGAGTGCTCACACAAGCACCTCAACAGTGTGATTGTTAATTACACACAGGGGTGCGTTCAAATGCATTTCAAAGCAAGGTCAGCAACTGTTGGGACATGCAAATTCCATCTTAACTTCAATAGCGATGAATTGGTATTGATTTGAAACATTTATTTTAATTTAAAAATATTTAACCTTACTCACCCTAATGCCGTTCCAAACCCGTAAACCGTCGTTCATCTCTGAAATAAAAAAATGAAGATATTTTAGATTAAATCTGAGAGCTTTCTGACCCTGCATAGACAGCAACGTGACTACCATGTTCAAGGCCTAGTAAGGACACTGGTCAGAAAGCTTTCGGATTTCATCAAAAATATCTTCATTTGTGTTCCGAAGCCAAGATCGTTGAAACGACATGAGGATGAGTAATTAATGACAGATTTTTCATTTTTTGGATGAACTAACCTTTTAAATACAGAACCAGTGCTGTCCTAGCTAACAAAAATATGTTTTAAGAACATTTGCCAAAATTTCCATGAAGTTATGAAAATGTTATTTCTGAGTGTTGTTTATTTAATGTTCAAAATGTCCAGTTTTTAAATTGTTTTTAAAGGGATCATCGGATGCCCATTTTCCACAAGTTCATATGATTCTTTAGGGTCTTAATGAAAAGTCTCTAATATACTCTAATACAGGGATGCCCAACCCTGTTCCTTGAGATCTACCATCCTACAAAGTTCAGCTCCAACCCTAATCAAACACCCCTGAACCAGCTAATTAATCTCTCAGGTAGCATGTGATAATCACAGACAGCTGTGTTGAAGCAGGACTGGAACTAAAGTCTGCAGGTAGGTAGATCTCCAGGAGCAGGGTTGGTCAGCCCTGCTCTAATAGAATTCTCAATAGTAGTGTAAAAAAACACCCCATTACTTTGTCAAAATCAGCTCTGCAAAATTTCAGCTCATTTTAAGACATGGCCCCTTTAAATGCCACCGAGCTCTGCTCGCCCCGCCCCTCCCTGGGATTATGTTTACCTCAGCCGCATTTAGCCACGTTTAGCTGCATTTAGCCGCGCTTGTCGGTGAAACTTGCCGACAAGCACATTATTGAGAAAGGCCATTTGCAAAGATGCATAAAAAACCCTTATACTCACTTCTGCTGTGGGTAAAGCTGCATCAGGAACGATTTGCACGAAGATAGATGCATATGTAGATCGGGATTGGCATTTTCCATTTAAAAACGAAAGTAACGTTAAACCTCTGCATCTTCAGCGGCTCAGATATCAGTAGTAAATGACTAGTGCTATGTTCATTATTACATTCAACAACAGAACACCTCAATCGCTCAATTAGAGTCTTCTTCTGCACCTGAGTCACACAATGGCGATTGTATTCGGACTTATTCAGCTCGGTGAGGGCGGGTCTAAGGTAAGACGCTCGTGTCAATCAAATGTGTTTCGTCACAACGACAAGAAGCTAAGAATGAACTGATTTTAAAAAGGGGATATTACTTTTAAAGATTAAAAAAAAATACCACTTGGTGGATTTTTATCATTGTAGGGTGGTTGTGTACACAAGCTACCAACACACATTAACGTTCAAACAACATGTACTTTTGCACCCGATGACCCCTTTAAAAGTTCTTTTACTTTTGAATGTTCTCTAGCATTCTAAAATAAGTTGTAACTAGGGCTACCCTCGACTAAAGATTTTTCTGGTCGACTAGTAGTCATTCATTTTAAGCATCTATTAGCCGCACGTTTTTTAATAAACCATAAAAATCATCATAATGAGCCTTTAATTGCCAACATTTGAATAGGTTCATTTAAAAGTTGACATTTCACTCTCTATAGATGGCCTATATTTTTCATGTCTGTAAGACTGAGACGTCAGAAAGCGCATCCTGGTTACTTTTATTATTATACAAAAACGCAATGTTTCGTTGTTATTGTGAGTGTACAAAAATAACGTAGAGTCTTCACAGAATCGAAAGATGTATTGTTCTTTTTTGTATGACTAACGATTAGTCAACTATTAGGGAGTGGCCTTAATATAAATACTGCTTTTTTTTGTCCTAGCATTTTGAGAAAATTTTTATAGAATGTTAAAACATTAATAGAGCGTTTGTTCAAAAAAATCTGGAAGAACATTTCTTCAGAACATTAGTTCATAACTTTGAGAGAACCTTGCCAAAACTTTAGGCCTAGTTCTAAGATTTTTTTCCCCTGTTAGCTGGGTTGCAGTTGATTTAATATTTATTCTTAATTTATTATTTATTATTTATTTTGGTGTTGTTCACAAAGCTAAATGCCAAGGTTGTGTGCCATTTATAATGCCTTGTAAATACCAATTCAACTAGAAAATCAAGATTTGTACAAAAAAAGGTTGAATGTTGGCTTGAGAAACTTTTGTCTAGAAAGTTTTGAGAAGTCATTATGGACAGACAAAACAATAGATATAGATGACTTTACTGTGCTAAACATCTAAACCTCAACCACTTGGTTTTCATTTCATGTACATTTCAAGTGGGTGTTTACAGAAGACTTAAACACAAGAAAAAAAAAATCAGAGAGGGGGTGGAAAATTTAAACTTACCGTATATAAAATGATAAATGTTTTTGGCACATAATTACTTTTTACCATTACAAGTGGACATCAGCATAAAACGTTGCAATAACAAACCAAAGACCTTTTTTAAAGAGAATATACTTGGCTAGACTTGCTAGCAATGAATTTCCTAAACTTATGGTACAGGTTATAATCAGAGCTTGACCCCACAGCATAGCTAAAATGCCATCTCCATGCCTTCTGTCTCACCTCCTCCTCCACCCCCTAAAACCAGCGGTATCCAAACAGTGGGCAGTCAGTGGATCAGCTCTTTAACACACGCTCTAACTGTAACCTCATCCACAAACTGTTATTGGCACATAACTGAGTTTCCATACAGCTCTCCCACACAAAACAGTTTAGTCATCACATCACTCCCTCTCTGCACTTCACACATAAGTTATTTAAGATGTTTATGTGTATATTAACTAGTGGTGGGCCGTTATCGGCGTTAACGTGCTGCGTTAACGTGAGACTCTTATCGTGCGATAAAAAAAATATCGCCGTTAATCTATTCTCAAATTTGGGTTGGGAGCTGGGTCTAAACTACGCAAGCTATGATGACTTTCACCTTGATAGTTTAACGCGGATGTATACCGAAGACTATAGAATATGGTCGCGCGTTTATGTCTCCTCCGCCAAAACACAGACGGGGTCGCGTCATCCTCCATTCATAAAAACAGAATCTACTATAGCGCGAAATGCCACGTAAATTCGTAGTTTTTTTAATTCATAAATCAAATGTTGGTCTGTCACTTAATTCAAATCGCGATATGGACTAGTGTATGTGAAAACTGAAATGCAAAAAGACCGTTTTAATATGAATCCGGTATGTTCCGTTTGCCTAGCTGTATGTATGAATGATGGAGACCAGCTTTTACTACACGCATACTGAAACACACGTGACGCTCCCGGTAATTTTTGGCATTTGCATCTCACATGAACAGATAAACTCAATCTCCAAAACTGCTGTGAGTGTCACTTTTACCGTTTCATTTGAGAAAACTAGCATCATACCATACTGTATACACAGAAACTTCACGGCAACCTGTCAAAATAAAAGTACGGTGTAACATGAACGTAGAAGTAGTGGAAACGTAGGGGAAACACTGGCTACCATAGATATACATACGTAGATGTATATTTTTTATCACACTGTACAACAATAATACTGTTTTTTTTTATTACAGTAAGGGCTAAATTTAGGGTTGGGTAGGTGTTGACGTTAAAAAAAAACACAATCCAATAGGTAGAAAAAATAATTTCATTGTTAGTTAGTTAGTAAACAGTACATCTTATTGAACATAATTTATTTTCATCAACAAATTATCATAGAACAGCTTTATGAGCTTTATGATCCATTCTCAAAGACTTACTTTTAGTCATTATTTGGGTAGCACACATATTCTGAATGCCTTCAGCAGAATTCAAATTAGCCGTTTTAATCTAGATTAATCTAGATTAATTCCAAGATTTAATCTAGATTAATCTAGATTAAAAAAATTAATCTATGCCCACCCCTAATATTAACACTCTTTGATGTACTTTAGAAATTGCTTATTTTAAATTGCATTTCTGTGATGCCATCAGCCAATCAGTAATGATGTCATGACTTTTTCCTGAAGCTCCAGAGGGATTACATTGCCTTTGTTGATTTAGGTGATTATTAATTAATGTATTAATTTGTTAATTTATTAACAAATTATTTAATATATTATTTTAAATAATAATAACAATAAGACAATAGGTATTGGTTATTTATATATTTATTTACTAATACTAAAAATACTACCGCTAATAATAGTAACAACACATTTTATTATTATTCTTATTATACAATAATGTCATATTTCTTTATTCATTATAATATTAACACTTGTTTAATATTATTGTGTAATAATAATTGTATTACTTGTATTACTATTAGTTATTATTAGTATTAGTTATTCATAATGTTAACACTTGTTTATTTATTTATATTTATTTATTCAAATAGTTGTTTTGTTGTAAATAATGATTATTCATCTATTTATTAATTTAAATGTTTTATTTAATTATATATATTTATTTTTATTGTAACTATATTATTGCATTTTATTATTATATTTGATTTGCTGATAAATTATTTGCTGTAAAAAAAACAATAAGATTTATTACTTATAAAATTTTTCTTATTGTAATTTATTTTATTGTAAATAAAAATTAACAACAATAATAAGAGGAAAAATAAATAATAATAAGAAGAAGAAGAAGAAGAAGAAGAATAGCAACAATTATTATTTAATATAACAATAGTTGTATTATTTATAATAATATCAGCACTTTATTTATTTATTTACTACTAATAATACTACTAATAATAGTAACAAATAACAATACATGTATTATTATTATTCAATAGTGATATTACATTTCATTATTCATAATAATATTAACACTTGTTTATTAATATTATTATATTATTATCATAATTTTTAAATAATTATATGATAATTTAATTTATTTATATTTATTAATTAGCAATTTTTTTATTACAATTTTATTGTAAATAATAATGATTATTCATCTATTTATTCTTTTAAATGTTTTATCTTTATAATTAATTGTAATTATTATAATTTTATTTAGTGTTTTGCTGTAAATAATAATACTATTGATAATAATACTTATTAAAATTATTAATTAATTTGTTAATTTAATTTGTTTTGTAATTTATTTGATTGGGAATAATAACAACAATAATTATTATTAATAACTACTAATATGACTAATAATAATAATAGTAATAATACATGTATTATTATTAATATTATTCAATAATGATATGATGTTCATTGTTCATAATAATATTTCACTTGTTTATTATTATTTAATTATTTTTAATAATAATTGAATTATTCATAATATTAACATTTATTTATTTATTGATTTAAATTGTTATTTTATTGCAAATAATTTTTTTGTTGTAAATAGTAATACCACTTACGGTTCATTAATGTCTCATATTTGAATTTATTTTATTGTAAATAATAATAATGATGATCATCATCATCATTGTAATAATTATTTAATAAAACAGTAATTTTATTATTAATAATAATATTAGCATTTCATTTATTGTATTTATTTATTTTCTAGCCTGTATTGCTGTGAACGTTTTCGGAGCCAGTCTTATCCCACTTATGTGTGTCCCAAGTTCTCATCTCAAATCAACAAGGATCAGTATCTCTCCGTCCGCCTCGGTCCCGTTGGGCCTGTTGGTGTCACTGCACGGCTCATTGGCCGCTCCGTTGCACAGACGCACACGTAACACAACCTCCCCTGCACCTCTTTATATCTGACTGTGGGGTGATTGAAACAGAAGCAGGGCCGTGTCAGGGCCCCAGTCACCATGTAATTGAATTCTTCCGTGTTTCCGGGAGCTGACCAAAGTGGTAGAAAGAAGGTAAATAGACAAAGCTTTGCTCCTCCGTACACACAACAAATCGAGACTTGCGGCTGTTTGTGGAAAGCTAAGCAATGATTGTGGAAAGGGACTTGTCCGGACAGCACTTTTTCTTTTGGTGCTGTAAGTTCTTTCCTTTTTCAACGTTCAGTATGTATGCACACAAATGTAATTCCGAGCCTAAAGGGTTTGCGTTCGCATAAGGAGAAACGCAGACAAACAGAAGTCAAGGTTGAGCAGAAGTCTGACTGTCTGCTTCAGACGGCTCGCTGTAGGAATGCGTTCCGACTTCCTCCCACCCACCACGTCTCTACATGTTCAATTTGGCGACCGTTGCTTAGTGACAGTGTGCCGCTGGCCCCCCGCTATGTGGTTTTTGTGTCTTCACCGAGGTGAGTCCACAGATCTCCAGACTCAAGATAGGGAGCTGAAAAAGTAGCCGTCTGTAATTTATCTAAGGTTATTTTGTGATTCAGATATACTGCTCTGGAAGCAGTCGAGCGTTAAATTGCTTTCCTCTGGGAGCAGGTCGCATTGAGGGGTCGACAAAGCAGAGAGATTTCTCTCTCTATCACTTCTCCTTTCTCTATTGCCCTTTCTCTAGTCCTCTTCCTCTCTGTCTCTCTCTCTCTCGACATGTTTAGGAGCGAGAGAATGTTTCTTTGAGAACTCATCGCAATGGCAGATATGCTGTAATTAGGACGGGTAATTGCAGGCGCAGTACGGCGGGTCGCGGGAGACACGGTGAGCTCTCAAAGGTCATAATAAATGGGGGGAGTGGGTCATCACGGGGAGATGGGAACAACTCTTGCTTCTCAAAATGAGACTCGTGGAGGAGTAATGGTGTGTGAGGCCGATGAGAGAAAATGACATAAATACAGATAGCTACCTGCATTCAGAAAACACACGCTCACACACTGCCTGTCTAGTAAGAGGTAATAGGAATGTAAAAGTGATCGAGCAGAAGCGAGAGTGAATGTGTGAGAGTTTCCACTGCCTGCGTGAGAACAACCTGTCTGTAAAATATATAGTGTCATTGCTGATTGGATGGAATATGCCGAACGAATAAAGAAATCAAATTCGTTTTAACATTGTAGCTTGTCAAGCTAAAAGCTAAAGCTTTAAAGAATAATCGAATGATACGGTATATATGTATATATATATATATATATATATATATATATATATATATATACCGTATGTACACACACAGTGTGTGTGTGTGTGTGTATGTATATATATATATATATATATATATATATATATATATACACACACACACACACATACTGAGCTTTTGAATAGTATAGTGTATAATATGACAAAACCTTTTTATTTCAGATAAATGCTGATGTTTTGATCTTTCTATTAATCGTGAAAAAATAGAATCTGTTTTAAATAATAGTAATACATGTTTCTTCAACAGCAAATCAGCATATTAGAATGATATCTGAAGGATTATGTGACACTGAAGACTAATGATGCTGAAAATGTAGCTTTGATCACAGAAATAAATTACATTTTAAAATATATTCAAACAGAAAGCAGTTATTTTACATATTAAAAAATAGTTAATAATATTGCTCCTTTTGCTGTAATTTGGATTAAATAAATTCAGGCTTGGTGAGTACAAATCGTACTGTTCTTTTCACTGGTACTGTATGTATGTATATATATATATATATATATATATATATATATATATATATATATATATATATATATACAGTCAAGCCTGAAATTATTCATACCCCTGGCAAATTCTGACTTAAAGTTACTTTTATTCAACCAGCAATTTTTTTTTGACTGGAAATGACACAGGTTTCTCCCAAAAGATAATGAGACGATGTACAAAAGGCATCATGGAAAAAAATACTTCTCAGCTTTTATTTACATTTAAACAAAAAGTGGCATGTCTAAAATGATTCATACCCTTTGCAAACTGTCACAGTCTATGGGAAAATCCAAAGTTTTATACCATTCCAAATAGTCCAAGCTGTTCTAAAGCATATTAATTACCCTGATTCATTGGGAACAGCTGTTTTAATCAACTCAACAGGTGAAAAACAGAAGCTCTCTGCTGTTGGTTTGAGGACAGTCATGGCTAAGACAAAGGAGCTCACTGAGGACCTGCGGCTGCGCATTGTGGCTACTCACAAGTCAGGAAAGGGCTATAAGACCATATCTAAATGTTTTGAAGTTCCAGTGGCTACAGTGCAAAGTATTATTAAAAAATACCGCACTGTAAAAAATCTCAGAGGACGTGGTCGTAAGCCAGAAGTGACACATGTGCTGGCCAGGAGGATAGTGAGAGAGGTAAAAAAAGAATCCAAGGATCACCACCAAGGCCATCCTGATGAATCTGGGCTCTGCTGGTGGCAACATCTCAAAGTACACAGTCCAACAGACAGTGCACACCGCTGGGTTCCACGGACGCAGACCAAGGAGGACACCACTTCTCCAGATAAGGCACACAAAAGTCTGCTTGGCCTTTGCAAATGCTCATCTGGACAAAGAAGAAGACTTCTGGTCTTCTGTTTTATGGTCAGATGAAACAAAAAATCGTTTGGTCACAATGATGTAGCCTTCATTTGGCGTACAGCAAAAGTGGTTAGCAGACAAAAACATTAACGTTTTGCAGTGGCAATGTAAAGATGAGTAATATTTTTTTCCACAGTGATGCCTCTTGTACATTGTCTTATTATCTTTTGAGAGAAGCCTGTGTCATTTCCGGTCCAAAAAAATTGCTGGTTGAATAAAAGTAACTTTTAGTCAGAATTTACCAGGGGTATGAATAATTTCGGGCTTGACTGTATATATTATATATCTTACGTGACCCCAAACTTTCTTGACCTCAAACATTGATTTCTTTATTTAAAATAAATAAATATATGGATGCTAGTATGCAAATTAGTATTATAAAAGCAACTATTTCAAAAACTAAATTGGAAAAGTTAGTAGCATCGCTATGTTTTAGTTATTTACCTTCCAACGCTGCGTTTTTTATTTTTTCATTCATCCATTTATTTTTATGTTGAGTGGTTTGATTGCTTTGGGAGCCCCATATTAATATGCATGGATCAATACACATGTATAAACCTAAATGAATAGTATAATTGAATACAAGATCAGAGAATATACTGATATTACGCTGACGATCAACAACAGAAATGTCTCTATCAAATTGAGTCTTCTTTAAGTTGCCATATTAAATCTTCAACATTCGTGCAGAGACTGTTAAACCACCAACACTGAAAAATAAGAGGAAGAAAGGAGAGAAAACAGAGAAAAGAAAGGGCTAAAAAGAAGAAATAGTCAGCTATACTTGTCTTAGGCCTGCAGAGGCCGACTGAAGTCAGTGCCTCTGGGGTTTTTAGGCTAAGCTGCTCCCCCTTTCCCCTACATAGCCTGTAGTGTTTTCATAGTGCTGTAGTGCAGCATGTGTTCTTCCCCTAAGAGCTCTCCAAACTCTCCAAGAAAAGCAGAGCTGAGTCTGGAGAACTGTAAATATCGAGCTTACTAGGCGATCCTACTGATTCTCCATCAGAATGCGTGCGGCTAGAATAACAGCAAAATTGTAGCAGAAGGGAAAACAAGGTCTCCGGCGGTGCACTGTGGGCCCAAGCTCAGTCTGAAACAATCCAGTGAAATGAAATGCAAACTTGCTTGGTGTAATTTAAGATTTTATTTAGGTCGTGATAGTGATTGACTATATTTTCAGAGCACAAGTGCAATGGAAAGTTTAATTGTCTTGGCATTAGGGTTAAAGCCAAGCCATTAGAGTGTATCATATGTCAGCTTGTAAAAGAGCCAGTGTTCATTCTGGAGTGACCCTCAGCTGGGCCGAACGATGGCAGGCGGATAAAAGATTGATTCACACTTGTGATGGGAACAATATTATGTACATCTGTGCAAACACCAGTATTCAGTGCTGAAACAATGCAGACTCTAGTCAACAAATTTATCCAGCATATGTGCTTATACAAATGAGATATATAGAAAGTACTGTAAAATGCATTTGAATACATTCATTTTGAACTAGATGTGAATCAATACATGAGACATTTTGATGGCTTAATCTTTATTTCCCAATGAGAATGTTCTTTATATCTTCTTGTATTGGGTAACATTAGGGCTAAAGGTGGAACATCCATGTATTGACTTTGTGGTAAATTAAGATGAATCCATAAAACAGAAAGTACCTTTTCTCTGGGTAAGAGGAACGTCCCATTGCTTAATGTTTTTCCGATCCTATTGATATGCAAACAACATGGCTTTTTCAACTGCCCCTGTAAAGAGTGCAAATTTTTCTTCCTCGAGGCTCAAATACCTAACCGTACGTGTCCACTGGTGCGGAGATGAGCAGGTGCTTTCTATTCATTCTCTATAGGGTGCTAAGCAGTAGGGGACTGTGGGAGTGGAGCAGACAGCGAGAGCATCAAAAAGTGCAAACTTTGTGTTTAAAGTGGCATCGGATGCAAAATTTACTTTTATATGGTGTTTGCATATAATTGTGCCTTAGCAGTGTGTGGACACAACCACCCTACAATGATAAAAATCCATTTACTCCTATTTTTTAATCCTTGAAAAACCTAAACAGTCTCAATCATCAAGCTGTTTTGATTTTCAGAGGAGTGTGACATCATACTGCTCAGGCCCCGCCCACAGCCGCTGACGTATTTGCATATTTCAGCCCTTAGTCAGATTGTCTGACATTTTTTCCATGTTCAAGCAGCTATAGCAACAACAGTGTCTTGCAAGCAATGCAGGTGTTTTGTATTTGGATTTAAAAGTGAATATAAGAGTCTTCATTTTAAAGTGAGCTACCGAGCAAGCTTGTTACATCTGAAAAGCAAAGCATGTGGAGCTGTAATCATAACTGTGTATGAAAACAATTACAAGTGCTCGCTGTTTTACTGCCTCTAGTGTTCATTTCTGTTGAAAACTGCAGTGATATGTACTTATTGGTACGTATTTCGCATCTTGTGAAAAATTTCCCAGAGGTATGTTTTCGTCATGAGTATAATGCAGTATACATAGTGTATATTACAAGCAGTCATACAATACACTGAAGACAATTTGAGCAGATTCCCAGTACACACAGAATAAATCTTTTCTCATTTTATTCATTTGAACTGTACAGTAATTAATAATTTAGATGTTAGCTGAAGATTATTTGTTCTGAGTGCACATCAAAAACAGTTCTGTTGTGCTTTTTATTGCTTTACCGTAATGAGAATACGTTCTGTTTTGCCCACTGCTCATCACAATAGATCAGCTTTCATGCTGTGAATGGACACCTAATGGATTGGGGACTGGAATAAGGCCAGTCTGGGATCCCTGGGCTTTTCTCTTTCCCAGCATGACCAGTCTGAAACGGGTTCATTTGAGAAAATCACAAGACATTTTTATGTATCTCCTCCATTTTAATGAGGGGTCCCTTAACAAACAGATGGCGCATTAGTGGAGACAAACTCTCGCTGACATTGGTGGATTTCAAATAAACACCACCACGTGGCTCGAGCGGCATGGTGCTCTCTCTGCACATTATATATAGTCCATATTGTTTCATGAGCAACACTGGAATTTCCCCTTTTATTATTAAATGGACACAGCATTTTGTGGCCCCCGAGGAGGAGTGCAATATGAATGCGAAGAGGAGAATTTACAGCTGGCTCTGACTCTTTGTAATGCTGGCAGTAAAGGTGCTGACTGGTTTGCTTTGAGCCTCACTTTACGTTAACCCTCAAAGGTGCATCCAAAATGTGCACATGCATGGTTTTTTTCAGACAGACTTAGTGCATTTGCAAAAGTCCACATTTTTATGTCCCATTTTATTTCATACTCATCATTTTAACATTATTAGAGCTGTGTGATGTCATTTCATACATTTTTTGTTTGAGCTCCACTCTTAATTTGGCTTATTCACCTTATATTGCACAGAAGTAAGCTATTTTCTTTGAATTAGGGGTTGAACAGATCGTAGTTGATCCGTGATCCGTTCCAACCATGCGTAACGGTTTCAGCACGCATGTGATCCGCAGATTAATTGCAGAATTTAACCATAATAAAGTGAAAATGTATCGTTTATACATGTTTACTTCACGCACTCAAACAATTTTAATCTATTTAAGCGTAAGAAGAAGTGAAAGAGAACTCGATTCAGTACTTGCGTGTCGTTTTCTTTGCGTAACTAAGTAACTGAAAGTAAATGAAGCTGGAAGCCTCACACTATTCAAGTTATGAATGTTCACACCTGCTCTTACATCAAAAATAAGCAGAATAATGACTTTTCATTCAATCATAAGCAAAGGAAAACTTCACTTTCAAAATAAAATAAAAAATAAAAAATTCCTGATAATTCATTCACCCCAATGTCATCCATAATTTTATGTCATCCAAAAGAGTTTGTCTTTTGAAAGGTTTTTGAGGAAAAAATTCCAGGATTTTTCTCCATATAGTGAACTTCAATGGGGATCAATGGGTTGAAGGTCCAAATTGCAGTTTCAGTACAGCTTCAAAGGACTCTAAACTACTTTATAACAACAAATGCTCATCTTGCACTAGCTCGATGTAGGCACAAGTACTGACCCAGTGTTGAACGTGCAAAGAAAGTCAAACAGCCTTTACCAAAAAAGGTAAAACAATGGTGGTGGACGATTTTGAAGTTGGAGGAGAAAATGAGATGGGAATACCTTACCTTTCTGAACCGAAGTACACAGATGAAGAACTAACCACTCGTGACCTTTCCATCCCAAATACGTAATTTGTGGTTAAAAAGTAGCCTTTTACCTTTTTTTTTTTTTTTTTAGAAAAAGGCCAATCGTTTCGCTAGATAGGACCCTTATTCTTTGTCTGGGATCGTGTAGAGCCATTTGAAGCTGGCTCCCATTGAAGGCCACTATATGGAAAAAAATCCCAGAATGTTTTCCTCAAAAACCTTAATTTCTTTTCAACTGAAGAAAGAAAGACATGAACATCTTGAAAGACATGGGTGTAAGTAAACTATTAGCAAATTTTTATTCTGGACTTATCCTTTAAGTCACAATCATTCTTTTATTTAGAATTCAACATGCCATTTTTTGCTGCTGTGCCTTTAAGACTTATGTAAACACGTACTTTATATGTAAAATAGCTATTTTGCTGCTGAGATCCTACAAAGGGAAATGCAGAACTACACATAGCCTGAAACAGCACAAGGTTAGTTGGGAATAATTGCATTTTTGATAAATGTATCTGTCTTCACTGGTACTGGGTAGGCCAATTTTCTAAACAACTCATAGACATTGCTGACATGTAGCATGAAAGTTGCGAAAGTTTGTAATGAGCTATTTTCACAGCTTAGTATCAAAGATCTGAAAGAGACAGTCTATTTTTATAGTACAGAGACCTCTTTGAAAAGAAAATGTGATGTTTTTTCATGACTCCTTTAAAGTTTTTAAACTTCTTGCATACAATCATAGAACTGATATACCATCTTTGTTATACAATGCATGGTACTATTCCAGCTTAAACCTGCATTGTTTCCTTTCCCTGCGCACCTAAATGGAGGTTGACAGCTGTGTGCGGTTAGTCAGGCAAGAGCGCAGCCCGAGTTGGTGCGTAATGACGGTAATTAGCAAGATGAGCAGTGACATGTTTAGCGGATGCTCTGCGGTAGGTGTGCGAACACTTGAATGTGGAGTATAGTGAGTTGCCCCCAGCTGCGTCAAGGGAGCTCAATCAGCGATATCGCTCTTGGCCCTATTGTACTATTTCATCCATTTCCAATGAGTCAGCCGCATGTGCTAATGCCATCCTATATATAAATTCCCCACCTGCTTACAAAATTCACCCCATTACGACCTCGTAATGTTAATAGGGGACCTCCAAGAGGATGTTTCCCACATGAAATCGAATTAGTATTTCTTATGTTTTAACCATCGCAGCGGTGTAGCCGTCAAGGACGAGGATTGGAAATATTGATGTAGCTGACTCTGGTTGTACATATGTGCTGGCTTGATAAATGGGCCAAAAGAATTGTGCTGAACTGTAACAAACTGAACCGTAATTGTTATTCCGCACAGCATCTGTTATGTGCTCTGCTGATCGTAGTAATATGTGATGGAGTAACTGGGCTCTTTGGTTGTAAAGCACCCCGCACAGGTGCACGTCCCTCATCAGAAGCCGTGTGAAATAGATCAACCGCAGACCAACGCAGCTGCGGCAACCTCTAGTTTCCTTAGAGCGTCCACAGCTGGTTTAGTCAAGAACAGTTTCTGCATCTCCGAGCCGAGTCAGGGAAAACATGTTCTGAAGAGCATGGATCCAAATGTTTTATAGGAAGAGTTGCTTGGGGCCGGAATACTAAATCTAAGCGCATTAGGTCACCGGAATAGACACATAAAGCAATGAACAAATAAATTTAAGGTTATGGTGATTCTGCTTTTTCATGCTCTACTGAGAGCCTATTGATTTTCAAAGAACATTTTTTATAGGCCTCTCACAGTCTTGCAGGCAGGCGGCAGCGCTACAACCTGTGCATCAGAAAACACAGAAGCATTATGCCAAAGATTGAATGTTGGTCATTTTAGTGTAGCATTTCATGCTGCTGGTTCTCAACTGGGGGGTCAAGGGTTTCTTCCTTGTGGTTGCAGTTGGCAGGAATAAAATGCAACTGGCCATATAATCTTGCATTATTTGAAAAGCAAAATACAGAAAGAAATCATTCTAATATGCTTATTTGGTTTTCAAGAAACATTTTTATTACTATCACTGTTGCAAACAGTTGTGGTGCTTAATATTTTTTGTGGAAACCTTGACAATTTTTTTCAGGATACTTTGATGAATGGAAAAGTTGTAAGAACAGCATTTATTTGAAATAAAATTTCACTTTTGATCAATGTAATATATCCTGGCTGAATAAAAGTGTTAATTTCTTTTTTAAAAAATCGTACTAAAACCAACATTTTCCACCAAAGTTCACTTCCAGAACAAAAATTGACAGATAATTTACCCACCCTCTTGTCATCCAAGATGTTCTTGTCTTTCTTTCTTCAGTCATAAATAAATTGTTTTTTGAGGCAAACATTTCAGGATCTTTCTTTATATAGTGGACTTCTATGGTGCACACAAGTTTGAACTTCCAAAATGCAGTTTAAATGCAACTTCAAAGGGCTCTTAACAATCCCAGTTGAGGAAAAGGGGTCTAGCGAAATGATCAGTTATAATTTTTTTTTGACAATTTATATACTTTTTAACCTCAAATGCTTGCTCTGCGTGTACTCTGTATACCGGTTCATGACAGTTAGGGTGTGTCGAACAACTCCCATCTCATTTTCTCTTCCGACTTCAAAATCATCCTACATCGCTGCAGAAGTTTATGAATTATAAAAGTTATAAAGGTTTATAAATTATCTTTTTTTAGAAAATAACTGATCATTTTGCTAGATAAGACCATTCTTCCTTGACTGAAATCATTTTGAGCCATTTGAAGTTCCATTTAAACTGCATTTTGGAAGTTCAAACTCATAGGCACCATAGAAGTCCTCAAAAAACATAATTTTCCAACATTCATTCTCAATTACACCCCAACAAAAATATTACGTTTTGATATATTTATGGTAGGAAATTTACAAAATATGTTCATGAAACATCTTTACTTATTATGCTAATGATTTTTAGCATAAAAGAAAAATCAATAATTTTGACCCATACAATGTATTTTTGTATGGGGCTATTGCCGCAAATATACCTGTGCTCCAGGATCAAATATATTTATATTATTATTGAAATACTATGACTTTTTTTAGATGTTTTCCACATTAGCTTTCATTCAGAGGTCCTTTCTGATTCTCAAGGATCCATTGGCGTGAAGTAGCTACATTTTAATCATGTCTGTTTCTATCTGTATACGCAGCCACACACTTTGCGGTTCAGATCCAACCCTCACGCCAAGGTAAAGTTCCGTTCTGATATGAGAGGGACTCGGACGCTGGATGGTTATTAAAGTACAGAGATAGGCACTCTGCTCATTCGGCCCCTGCCGGAGCGCATGAGCGATGCGAGGACGAGTTGGCTAGTACTGGATTAAAGATTGTATCACCATCAGAGGCAAAGCATAAAAAAATGATTGGCCAGATAGCCATTGATGCCTTTCCAGCCTGAGATAGGGAGTGTGGAACAGTTTATAATAGAGCAAAGGAACATGTGTGAGCACAGGAACAAGGTGGGTAACTGATAGATTCCTGCAATCAGAAACATCAGGTCTATTCATACCCACTCAGATTTTTGAGTCAAATATATTTTTGGAGCACCACTCATGACATATTGTGTCATTGCTTGTTTTATTCAATAAGAAATTATTACACTTATGAAATTATAATTTTTTTATTTTATTTATTTTAGTATTTTATTTTTTATTTTGCCATTTTGTTATGCGTGGGATTTAGTATTTTAGTTACATCAGAAATGACACTTGTTTAGGTTTATACACTTATTTAATGATGTTATTTTACTTATTATTTTATTTTATGTTTTATTTTAGTATTTTATGTTTTATTTAATTTTTGTTTACATAGGATTAACTGGCATCCATATTAGAAATTGTATTTATTAAATAAGAAATTACTCTTATTTAAGGAAGATATTTTATTTTATTTTATTTTAGTTAGGATTCACTGGCTATTATGTCAGACATTTAGCTTGGTCTCTTAAATAAGAAATTACTTTTATTTAAGGATGTTGTTTTTATTGTGTTTTACTTTCTTAACGTAGGATTCACTGGCTGTCATGTCAGAAACTTTGCTTGGTTTATTAAATAATAATTAATTTTTCTTTTTAATGTCAGTTCACAGGGAATATGCTTTTTTGTCTTTAATAGTTAATCTTCATCTTTTAAAATATTTTTAACCTTTAATTATTCATTATCAAATGTCAAATGCAGCAGCTTTTTGCCGTTTGCAGCCATCTGAAAGTGCTAATTGATTGTGCCTTTCACAGTTTGAAACAGTGAGATGTCAAGGACTGGACATTATCATATGCGCTCCCTCTCAGAAAGGTGGAGATGAGATGTGAGAGGAAAAAAAGGGTTGAAACGGCATGTCTGGACGAAGGAGGCCTGCCAGAACCTTTTAGCCTGGCACTCGTCCCTCTCACACTACGCTGATATACTTGTCACCAGAGGAAACTGTGTCGTAAGGCAAGCATGTGTGCGTGTTAATGTCTTTTTGTGTGTGTGTGTGTGTGTGTGTGTGTGTGTACCTGGTATTCATCACGTTGTGGGGACCAAATGTCCCCACAAGGATAGTAATACCAGTAGATTTTGACCTTGTGGGGACATTTCTTAGGTCCCCATGAGGAAACAGGCTTATAAATCATGCACAAGTAAAAGGAAGTAAAAGTATGCACAATCTCCTGTGAGGGCTAGGTTTAGGTGTAGGGTAGGTGTAGGGCCGTAGAAAATACGGTTTGTACAGTATGAAAACCATTACGCCTATGGAATGTCCCCATAAAACATGTAAACCCAACATGTGTGTGTGTGTGTGTGTGTGTGTGTCTGTGTGTGTGTGTGTGTGTATTCTCTCAGAGCTGTTTTGACCAAGCGGCTACAAGTTGATCGGCTTCAGTGAAGTGGCGTTCACAGCAGTTCCCATGCTGATCCATTGTTGTTGTCAATTAGGCATTGATCTGTCTTTTCAATCCTCAAAAATCAAAGCCATTTCAGGAAGAGGCTCATTTGGTCTAATAGTTAGCTTTATGATTAGTAATTTTATCACCCAGCAATTTTCGGTCTCGTTCTATGTGCTTGCAGAGTGGAAACTGCCCATTAAAAGAGCCCCAGTCATTGCAGCTTGGAGATGTTAGGAATAACAGTGTGAATTAATCCACAAGTCAGTGCAGTCTTGTAATCCACTCACTATGTTAATTACTCGCTATTTTCCTTGGAAGAAGGATTTATGGGAAGGGTCATTAAATGGCTCAGAGCGATTGGCCAGTTTTAGCTGGTGTGTTTGTGGTCCATCACTGACACTGTCAGTTTCACCTTAGTTCTTAAAGGGATGGTTCACCCAAAAATGAAAATTCTGTCATTAATTACTCACTTTCACTTCCTGAACTCACTAACAATTACTGAAATCTGAGAGCTTTCTGACCCTGCTTACAGCAGTGCAACTGACACGTTCAGGGCCCAGAAAAGTAGTAAGGACATTGTTAAAATAGTCCATGTGACATCAGTGGTTCAACCGTAAATTTATGACCCTATGAATACTTTTTGTGCACGAAGAAAACAAAAGTAATGACTTTATTCAACAATTTCATCTCTTCTGGGTTAGTCTCCACCACCATTTTACAAGAGTACCACGACACATGCAAAGTATGTCCAACTTTATCCACATAAATACTGTATACTCAGGATGGTATATAAAATATACAACTTGATCTCATGACGAAAACATACCTGTGGGAAAATTTTCGCAAGACACGAAATATGAAGCACCATGTACATCATGACATATTTAATGTCCACTGAGTGTCACTAAAAGAGTTTATAACAGATGAAGGTACATATGATACTTTATTTTGCCATTTTGTTATGCGTGGGATTTATTACCTGTCACATCAGAAATTACACTTGTTGAGGTTTATACACTTATTTAATGATGTTATTTTATTAATTATTTTATTGTACTTTTTTTATTTTATTAAAATAGGATTCACTGCTTGGTTTATTAAATAAGAAATTAGTCTTTAAGAATGTTGTTTTTTATTTGCTTTTATTTACATGGGATTCACTGGCTTCCATATCAGAAATTTTGCTTGGTTTTGTAACGTTGCTGGTGGAGATGAGGTGCAGATGAAACTCGAAGGAGCCCGGAGTGGTAATTTGGTAATTTATTGAAAACAAACAAACAAAAACCAAGGAATATGAAACCACGCAGGAACATTAATCACGGACAATGGGAATGAGAGACTGAGGACAATATATACACAGAAACAGAGGAGTGGCTACAAACGAGGGGAAGTACAAATATGGGCATAGAGGGAACCAAATCAAACAAAACAGAAGGGGAAAACAGGGACCAAACCAAAGGCACTAGAAACATAGGGGGGAAAACAAGACAGAACAGAACACAATCCTGACAGATTTATTAAATAAGATATTACTCTTAATTAAGGATGATGTTTTTATTTAATTTTATTTTATTTACATAGGATTCTCTGGCTGTCATGTCCGAAATTTTGCTTGTTTTATTAAAAAAGAAATTAATCTTTTTTTAAAGGAAGTTTTTATTTTATTTTATTTTACTTAGTTAGGCTGGTATATAAAATATTTAACCTGATCTCATGACGATAACGTACCTGTGGGAACATTTTCGCAAGACACGAAATATGTAGCACCATGTAAGTTTCATGGAATATTCAATGTGAAATGTCCACTGAGTGGCACTAAAAAGTATTTTTCCCCGGAACAGATGAGTGTACATATGATACGTTTTATGTGACGTTGGTTTTGTACAGTTGACCACAGTTCTGACTTGAAATGTCTATTGAGTTGCGTTATAACTCTAATGCTCTGTGATGTTTTAAAATAACGTACCATCTGCACTACACTTAAACCTACCAAATAGTAAGAACAAAATCGAATATGACGTACAGTGCCTTTTTTTATTCACATTTTGCTGCCTTATGTTAAACTACTTTAAATAGCTTTTTTCCCCATATCAATCTACACTCCCTACTCCATAATGGCATAGCAAAAAATGTGGTCAAGATAACTGCCTGTAGAGCTCAGTGTAAGACTTGCGTTAAGGCAATGATCTAGGGAAGAGTTCAGAAAAAAATCTGCTGCATTGAAGGTTCACAGAAGCATGTAGCCTCCATTATCCATAATGGAAGACGATTGGAACAACTAGGACTGTAGAAAATGTCTGCCAGCCCCCATCCAAGCTGACAGAGCTTGAGAGGTGAAAAGGTGAGGCAAAGAATGGCAGATAATTGCCAAATGCAGATGTGCAAAGCTTGTCACATCATACCCAAAAAGACTTGAGGCTGTAAAGGTGCTTCAACTATGTACTGATGTAAGGGTATGAATACTTTTGCAATGTACTTATTTTAGTGTTTTATTTTTAATAAATTTGTAAAATTTGCAAATCTGGTTTTTGCTTTGTCATTATTATGGTGTATGGAGTGTAAATTGATGTGGGGCAAAGCTAATTTAAAGCAGTTTAACATAATGCTGCAACAAAACAAAATGTGAAAAAAATGAAGGGGTATGAATACTTTTGCAAGGCACTGTAAAAACGCAATCGCACGCATGCTGTTTTAGCTTGTTTTTTTTATCTCTGATCTTTTAGCTCTTTCACAGTGAGTCATGTTTTTCACAGGATTTGTACCCGAGGATTCTGCATCCTAAATCCAATTCCATGCCAGCTGAGCTACGGAGCAAGCTACTTATGTCCGGAAAGCGAGACATATGGAGCTGTAACCATAACTTTATACGAAAATGAATACAAGTGCTCGCTGTTTTCTACATGCTTGATTGTTCGATTGTAAGGCATTCAGATATTAGCATATTATGAACATTAACATAGTGAAAAAGCTTTGAAACAATGTGTATTGTAAACACACTATGCAAATACATTTGACTTGACTTCATTTACATGCTTGTCAGAATACTGAAATATTAATCTTACTCGCATTCTCTATCCCCATACAATTTAGAACAAGCTCCATTTTGAGTTTAGTGAATTGGAAATCATTTTAAATGATTCTGGTTATTTTTTCCCTCAATAAAACAACATTCGTTGGATGAAAGTTTAAGTGCTAGAGTGGAATTCTGCTTTGCCAAATAACAGCTTTTAAAGAGACATCACCTGGAGTCCTCAATATGTGACTCCAATGAATTGGTTGTAAGAACCAAATCAAATGCAAATCATAGTGCATTTGCAATTACACAAGAGCTGAAAGTTCAAATGTTGTAATGAATATTTAAATACATTTAGGGAAGAAACAACCTCTAAAATGCAGCAATTTATATTTAAAGGAACTGTATGTAAGAAATTTATTTCAGTTAATCATAAAATGGCCCTGACATGTCACTAGACATTAAGAAATCGTGTTCATTTCAAATATCACTGACAACAGTGGTCCGGCCAGGATATTGTCATTTAAAAGTGAGAGTTGCAGCCCACGACTGATGTTATTGTTGTCATTTTGTGTTTTGGTCTGAGGCTCCACCCTCCAGCTATCTACTAATCACAAAGTCAGTAGAGTTTCGTCCTCCGGGTTGCCAGCTCAGCTGCAGTTACGAACGTGTCGGATAAAACATGTATAACATTACGAAACCTAAAAGCCTTGTTATGAATCCGAAATACGTTGTGACAAAGTCCGAAATAACACAAGGATTTGTATAGGAGATGCCTTTGAAAGATGGAGACGGCTGAAAACGGAGAAGAATTTGAAGACAGACGTCATCGTTGCTGATTTTCTCCTGGACAGGTAAGATTCATCTATGTTTGGCTAACTTTGCTTCCGTAAACAGTGGATTTTCCACGGTCGCCCGTGCTAAATGCGTTCATAAAAAGCTTTATATCGCACCACTAGCATGGTATGAAAACAACCTATGTTCCGACTGAAATGTGGTATTACAGTACATCTTTACGAAGTATTTCGCTAATCGCCATTAGTAATTTTTTGCGATACATAATTACTTCGCAAAACATCTCTTGTGAAGCATAAACATAATTAACAGAAGAAAAAAAATTACTGTGTAGGACTCGTCACTTGCCATTAGAAGCTCCTTGTAGCAGCCTAGGTTCCTGCTGGATCATGCAGCTTAGCTGGCAACCTCGAGTCAGGGGGGGAGGGGAGGGGATACACCGTTCTACAGTATTTTGAAAGTGATTGCAGTACCAGTTTTGGCCACAGTCCTACATACGGTTCCTTTAATCAAATACAGTATTTGTCAAAAAAATTTGAATAAATGTTCTTTCTTATGTGGATCTTTTTAATGTTTTAGAAAGCAGTTTCTTATGCTTACCAAAGCTGCATTTATTTGATAAAATATACAGTGAAAACTATTATTGTGAAATAAATTTAAAATAGATTTCCTATTTTACTATATTCTAAAATGTAAAACAGTAAAATTTTTAAATATTTTTACTATTTAAAATAACAGTTTTCTATTTGAATATATTTTAAAAATCTGATTTCAAAGCTGAATTTTTATCATCATTACTCCAGTCACATCATTCTAATATTCTGATTTGCTGCTCAAAATTTATTTATTTTAAAATTTATTATTATTATTATTATTATTATTATTATTATTATGTTGAAAACAGCTGAGTCGATTTTTTTTTCCGGGTTTCTTTGATGAATAGAAAGTTCAGAAGAATAGCATTTGTCTGAAATAGAAATCTTTTGTAAGAATTATAAACACCTTTATCATAATTTGATCAATTTAAAGCATCCTTGCTAAATAAAAGTATTAATTTCTATAATTTCATTCCAAACAAAAAAAAAATAATTATACTGATGCTAAGCTTTTGAATGGTATAGTAATGGTAAAGTATAGTGTTACAATAGCTTTTTATTTCATATAAATGCTGATCTTTGGATATTTTTGTTTATCACAGGAACAAATTACATTTTAAAATATATTAAAATAGAAACAATTATTTTAAATAAACCAACTGTTTCACAATATTATTGTTTTTGCTATATTTTGGATGAAAAGCAGGCTTTGTGAGCAGAAGAGGCTTTAAAAAGCATTATAAACCTTACTGTTCAAAAACTTTTGACTGGTAGTGTATTTCTGCTGAATGTTTTTGTAAAGGTTTAAAAAAATTAACATTATAAATGTCTTTACTGTAATTTTGATCATTTTAATGCAAATAAAATTATTAACAGGAATAAATCACTATTCAAAACAGAAAACAGTTCTTGTTTAACTATATTTTCTGTATTGCTGCAGCATTGGAGTTTTTAATCCTTAATTATTCCAAACCTTTGACTCTTAGCGTATATTTTATAGCAAGCAGGTACAGTATATAAAAAGAAGCCTTGTCAATTTGTAAGCCTTTCATACTCTCCATATATCTCTGTGTCTGTATGTACTGTTAATGTATTTCAAGGCCAAGCGGTGTGTAATATTAGAGTCTGAGGCTGCTCTTTACTTACAGTAACAGTTACAAGGGATTCCCTCAGCTTTCCTGGGTAGCAAAGACATTATAGGTGTGCACTCTTCTCACAGCTTTGTCTGTTCTAAAACAACAAGTAGTTTGGCTACAGATACACAGGCACTCAAACAGGAAGTCTCTCACGATTGGAACCTTTCGTGCACACATTAGATGTTTGCTACGCGCAGAGGGAACCGGAGAAGGCAGACTACTTGCATTTGTTCATGCAGGCATGAAGCCCGACAGTAAATGGAGCTCATAATGGCCAGAACATGTTTGGAAGGGCATCTAATGAGGAAGCCCATTAGGTATTAATAGTATTTTAAAGGCCTGGGGAGAGGGATCAGGAGGGATAGGCAAGCCTTATTGGATACCAGACAGGAATCGTGGCACATTTTGGATTTATTTGAAATTATGAAAGGTGTAATTACAGTAAAAGTAAATATTAGTCCATTTCCAGATTAAATGTTTTCGATTTGACCAGATTTATCTTAATACCACAGAACACACAAAATCAAATTGCTTCTCCATTATCATTCCCCAGATGAAATCCATCTTTTAAGGTTGATTCATCTAAATCCAGAATAATCAGACAGCAGAAGCGGCGTTTCTCTCAGATAGGTGTCACAGTCAGTGGTCCCTTTTAGTCTTCCACACTGCCTACTTCCTTTGAAGCTGCATTAGCTTTTACACAAGATACTGGAGGTTTTTTTTCTAGCAGCTGGAGCGGTGGGTAGAGGTCATAGGTTTGGCTCTTTCTTTGCTATAGAAGGAGAGCGAGGGGTTTCTGGATTCATCCCCCTCTTTTACTTCCCACAAGACTCAAAGGATGCTGGGAAATGATTAAAGACAGGATTCAGATGAAAGTGACCACTGAAGGTAATAGACTGTATACTGGCTGCACTGTGGGATGTGCTTTAGAACAGTTTTATTTTGTTTGATGTTAATGGAATGTATCACAATGGCTGAATGTATAGAGCAGGCTTGTGTATTTTTAAGAATTGAATTGAGAATGCTTTTTAGATTCTGGAGTTTGAATAGATGTAGCTAGCTGGAGGCAAAAATTTGAATTTGAATTATTTCAGTTAATGTCATAAAATTAGTGAGCTAACTCAGTAGTAGTACTGACAATGTTGAGTAAACATGGCTGAAGGTGCAAAAAGAGCAGTGTTGCCAGATTGGAAATGTCCAAATATTGTACCAGAAGCTCAAAATCATTGTATTTGGAAGAAAATTATCGTCAAACATACAGAATACATTTATTCATCTAATCAACAATGTTTTGATACAACATGCAAATTACCAAAATAGATAAATAACTAGGCATACCTTAGTGGGAAGGTACAAAATCCACAAGTCGCTGCTTATTTTCAGATGTTTTTGCGGTACAGATTTGATGCCGTCATGGACCGCCCTTTGACTACAACCACTATCATTTGAAGTGTCACAAAATTCTGAAATTATTGTACATTATGTTTTTTTTTTCATTATTGATTGTACAAATACGATAATTATTGTATATCTGGCAACACTGGAAAAGAGGAACAGATGAACCAAAACAATTAATTTATGAGTCGTTTATCCTGGATATGCTCCAATTGATTTAAACTCATGACTTTGAACATTCATTTTAATTGATTCACTGGTAAAAGCCAGATTAAATTTAAAGAGAAACTGTGAATCAGTTGAACCAATTTGTCGCTAAATAATTCACTGTTTCAAAGTGCTCTAATCGGATCACGAATCATTTGTTTCAGATTTGGACTTTGGAGCGATTCATGAATTATTTAAATTAGATTGGGATTTCAAATCACGTATCGCAAATTATTTGATTCACATTGTGACTTCGGAGCGAGTTCACAAATCATTTAACTTAAAATTGGGACTTCATTTCGCATATCACGAATCATTTCATTCAGAATGGGACTTCGGGGTGGTGTTCACGAATAATTTAACTTAGATTAGGACTTAAATTTGTGTATGGCAAATCAATTGATTCAGATCGGGTCTTCGGAGTGTGTTCGCAAATTATTTAACTTTGATCGGGAATTGAAATTGCGTACCACGAATCATTTGATTTAGAACGGGACTTCGGAGCACGTACAGTATTGTGAATCATTTAACTTTCAAATCGCACATGGCGAAAAATTTATATCAGATCGGGACTTTGCAATGGGTTCACAAATCATTTAACTTAGATTTGGACTTCAAACCGCGTATCGCGAATCATTTGATTCAGATCAGGTCTTCAGAGTGTGTTCGCAAATCATTTAACTTAGATTTGGACTTTAAACCGCGTATCGCGAATCATTTGATTCAGATCGGGTCTTCAGAGTGTGTTCGCAAATCATTTAACTTAGATTGGGATTTCAAATTGCGTATTGTGAATCATTTGATTTAGAACAGGGCTTTAGAATGGGTTCACGAATCAGTTCACTTGGATTGGGATTTCAAATCACATTGCGTGAATTGATTCACATCAGGACTTCGGAGTGGGTTCACAAATCATTTAACTCAGATTGGGATTTAAAATCACGTATCGTGAATCATTTGATTCAGATCGGGACTTCAGGATGGGTTCTCGAATCATTTAACTTAGATTGGGATTTCAAATAGAGTATTGCTAATTATTTGTATCAGATCAGGATTTCGCAGCGGGTTCGTGATTCAATTAACTTAGATTAGTACTTCAAATCGCGTATCTAAACCATTTAATTCAGAGCGGTACTTCGGAGCAAATCATTTAACTTAGATTGGGACTTCAAATTGTGTATTACGAATCACTTGATACTGGTCGGAACTTCAGAGCGGGTTCGTAAATCATTTAACTTAGATTCGAATTTCAAATCGTGTATTGTGAATAATTTGATTCAGATCAGGACTTCGGTGTGGGTTCACGAATCATTTAACTTAGATTTGAATTTTAAAACGCGTATTGCGAATCATTTGGTTTAGAGCGGGACTTCAGAGTGGGTTCGCAAATCATTTAACCTAGATTGGGACATCAAATCGTGTATCATGAATCGTTTGATTCAGATC
This sequence comes from Garra rufa, assembly GCF_049309525.1. Taxonomy (NCBI): domain Eukaryota; kingdom Metazoa; phylum Chordata; class Actinopteri; order Cypriniformes; family Cyprinidae; genus Garra; species Garra rufa. Next base: position 33,147,382 of record NC_133371.1, read on the forward strand.
GGGACTTGAAAAACGGGTTTTACAAATCATTTAACTTAGATTGGGGGATTGGAGCATGTTTGCAAATTATTTAACTTAGATTGGGATTTCAAATAGAATATTGCAAAGCATTTGTATCAGATCAAGACTTCAGAGTGGATTCGCGAATCATTTAACTTAGATTAGTACTTTAAATCACGTATCGCAAATCATTTGATACAGAGCGGGACTTCGGAGCAAGTTTGTGAATCATTTAACTTAGACTGGGACTGTAAATAACGTATTGCAAATAATATTATTCAAATCGGGACTTTTCTGAACTTTATGAAGCTAAAGGAATACTTTTTGTGTGCAAAGAAAACAAAAATAACAACTTTATTCTACAATTTCTTCTCTTCCGTGTCTCCACCATGCGTTCAGGAGAGTACCACATCTATGCAGGGTCAAAAAGCTTTATGGTTTCATCAAAAATATCTTAATTTGTATTCCATAAGATGAATTAAGGTATTGCGGGTTTGGAACAACATGAGAGTGAGTAATTAATGACAGAATTGTCGTTTTTGGGTGAACTATCCCTTTAATTTCTTAAAAACAAAAAAAAAACAAAAAAAAAAAACATGATGTTGGATTTTGGTTTTCAAACCTGATGTAATTTATTTAAAATCTTACATCAGTTTTTCCAAACTCTCAGTTGCTTTCATGCACCCAAGGACTATTAAAAGTAAATAATTCTTACACATTTGCATACTTTCATCCCCCTGTCTCTTCATCTGGGCATTTCTCATTTTTTAGATATGGCCGAGGGGTCAAATTTATCATTATGACCAGCTTTGAAACTAACAAAATCACAAAAAATTGAAAGGCGGGATCGATCTCAAGTGTCTCCCAGAATGATGAACTGGCACTTCTGTAAAAAATCAATGGTTTTTCTCTCCACAGTTCTGACGTTGTGCTCGTGACTAAGTGTGAGCTCTCGCTGGCCTTATAATCCCATCCACCCTCCACCATTTTTTCTCACATTATGAATTTTAACCACAATGTTTGTCTTATATTTCTCTTTCGATCTCAAATGCATGCCAGTTTGATTTGTGCCGAAAGCCCCCAGCAGTAACAGCACATAGGATAAGCCATATAAGTGAGTGCAGCTGGATGTATTTACAGTCATATTGACTTTGCCTGCCTTTATGTGTCTTGCTTTGTGTGGAACTTGCTTATTGGCTGCATGTCTTAGAATACTATCGATCTGCTGTATATGTTGCATCTCTGTGGGCAAGCCTTTATTAACAGAATCCATAAAACAGACACATGGCATTCCCACAGTGTGCTCAGATGTCCAGAATCTCTTTTCATAGCATTTATAATTCATGTGTAACCCTCTAACCTCAACCTCAATCTAACATGAATTATCGACTTTGCATCTTCATTATAGATTAACATGTTCAATAATTCTATGTACAAATGTGATTGCACCTGAAATGAAAAACACATCATGGTAATTTATTGAGTTTATGGATTTGTGAGAGACATAAGAAATGGTCAGTGTTGTTTGAAGCTGACAAATAGTGGTTCTAAGATGATAGGAGATAACATTATGCACCTTTTTCTTTTGTACGCCTTTTAGTAAAGTTCAGCGTTCTGTAAAAGGCTTTTTCTTTTCCTCCTTCCAAAGGAAATCAGCCTTAGTTCCAATTTGACAGCAGACCTATCTCTGATTTTTGTATTTGTGTGTGTGCGCACACGAGAGAATTGAAAGAGAGAGAGTGAGAGTCTGTAATGACGGTTTGCCTGTCAGTTATGTGAGATAGAGGGAAATCTTTGACAGCTTGAGAAAGTTCCTTCAGTTTCATCAGTGGTGGGAGAGCATGCTGTCACAAGGAAATCTACAGGCTGAAACAGGTATCCATCACAGAGAGAGAGAGAGAACGAAGAGCGAGACGTGTGAAAATGCTATTTCCTATCTAAAACAATAGCAGCGGACAAAAGAAAGGATTCTCTGTTCATTTGTAATCTTTCAAACATCCTTGTTTTATAGAGTTTTCAGGGAGCAAAATTGCAAAAGGAAACAAAGTTCTGTTTATATATGGCAGATGTGCAGCCCTGGCTTTGTCATAAAAGCAGCGAAGTTCTTGAAAGGCTAACCTGCAAATTGGAACTCTGAACAAACATAATTATTCGAAATGCTTGGTTTAGTCTGAAGCAGTGGCTCTGCTAACTTTACATTTTTCAGAGTGACAGTATCTCAGATATTTGCAAAATAACTTTTCCAGTAACAAGCTACCTTTTCCGACAAGCAGCAGTGTAGAGCGACCAAATGCTAAATTGCTGTGTTTTTTTTATTTTACTGTCACAATGTACTGTAGGCTATAAAGCTGTTCAGTGTGTAGTCCTAAAACACGGAAAAGAATATGTTCAGCTCTGGTAACATTTACAAACTATATTGCTCACATTAAGTGATAGTCCACCCAGAAAATGATTTGAGTGTGTGTGTGTGTGTGTGTGTGTGTGTGTGTGTGTGTTATTTTTTGTGTTGTGTTGGATGTATATTTTTAAAAATAAAGGTTGCAAAAGGGTGTTTTGCAGTGGTCCAATAGAGAACCATTTTTGGTTCCCCAAAGAACCTTTCAGTGAACAGTTCTTAAACCATTATGAAGAACATTTTAAAAATCTAAAGAATCTTTTTCGACCATAAAGGACCTTTTCTGCATTTGAAAATTCCATGGATGTTCAAGGTTCTTCATGGAACCATCATTGCCCAAAAAAGAACCTTTATTTTCAAGAGTGTAGATGAGTTTGTTTCTTTATCAATACAGATTTGAAGAAATTTAGCATTACATCACTGGCTCACCAATTGGATCCTCTACAGTGAATGGGTGCCGTCAGAATGAGAGTCCAAACAGCCGATGAAAGCATCACAATAATCCACAAAAATTGTGACTCCAGTGCATGTTTGTAAGAAACAAATTTGTTTAATAAGCATATTTGTTGGATACTTCTCTGGACCGTCAATGCTTATAAATGGTGTTTTATGTGTACATATTTTTCGCACAACTTAAAAATGTTTTAATGATCAATTTGTTTATTACGAACATGCAAGTTTTAACTTCAAAATACATTTATTGATGGACTGGAGTCGTGTGGATTACTTTTGTCAACTGTTTTGACTCTCATTCTGACGGCACCCATTCACTGCAGAAGATCCATTGTTGATCAAGTGATACAACGCTTCATTTCTGATGAAGAAACAAACTAATCTACATTTTGGATGGTCTGAGGGTTAGTGCATTTTTAGAAAGATTTAATTTTTGGGTGTAACTTGGTTAGTAACCATCATTTTGAAAATAGTAGCTTGACTATTGTTAAACTTGTGTCTTACAGTATTACATTGAATAGTGCCACCATGACCAACCTGCAGATATATGAATATGGAATTGAAAAATTACAGCGTTATCAAAAGACCTAAATGCTCTAAAATGGATGCTATGAGCAACTATACTGTACATATTATTATAGAATGAAGAATTGGTTTTTTTTTGTTTTGTTTTGTTTGTTTTTTCACGGTTGCAGTTTTTCTTAGTCGGCTGAAAATAATAAAACCATCTCCCTCCAGGGCAATGTAAACAGAGAGCTCATAAAAAATTGCAAAGTGATTTAAACTATCCGGCTTCTTGAAAAGGAATGGATAGGATGATATTGTCCTTACTACACACTGGGCAAATATCCATATGGATTCACAAATTCCCTGAAGCAAGGTCCAAAGTTAATTAAAGCCATACAGTGTGAAAACAAATCAGGGGAAAATGAGTGTGTAAACATAGGTCAGTGCTGCTTTATCAAACAAAGACAGTTAATTGGGTCAGAACCGTTCTGCTAACAAGTCACACAAGTTTTTCTCTTCTTTAACTCATTGCAAGACTTCATACGGTGCAATGAGAACGCAAAGTATTACTGATGTATTTGCAGAATGTTTCAAAAATAGACTACACTGTACTTGAACCTGCTGTGGAAATATCCCGAAGCCAGTGACTATCAAAAATACTTTCTCTTTTAAATCCTGAGGCATTTTAAGGCATCTTGGAGTAGGTGCGCTTCTGATGCATAGGCAGTCTAAATGGTAATGTTACCTCATATGTTGTTTTAGGCTAATTCTATAACATGCATCTTTCATGGAGAAGATAATCTAAGAATGCTCAGTGAAAATATGAACCTAAGATAATACACGAGTCAAGAGAAAAGCAGATCATAAATAAACAGTTCAAAAGTTTGCAGTCTGTATGGTTTTTTAAAGTGCCTCTATTTTGAATAGTGCCTTTCATGCAGTGTGTAATGTAACTGTATGGAACAGCCTGAACGATTTGTATTTCGAATCTGTCGAAAAGTATTCCGCCTATGTTCTACGTTTCCAGGCCTCAAACACGTAATTTTACTGTCAGCTGTTTCTCTAATCTCGGGGAGTTCAACACGGGATTCACAAAACTCTTGCTCTTGAAAGTGACTAAGTACCCAGTTTATTTGGATCAGCTGGCTTCATTGAATCTGTAAATGTTAGTATGAGAAATAATAGATGTTTATTTTTTCTATAGAGCATTCAAAATACAGAACTATGACAATGGGTGTCGTTTCTGACACGTGCTGTACTTGGTAGACCAATCACAACAGACTGGGCCATCTGATCAATCAGAGTAGAGTAAGGACTGGTTTGATGAGGCTGAATCTTTGAACTGCTTTGAACGAATTGTTTGAGAATCATTGGGAAATGAGGTGATATTAAATGTATATTTTGAGAAAATGAAAGCGTTGTTTGACCTTGCATGCATGTAAACCTATTGTAGGAGACTCCCCAAACAATATTAGGAACCTTAAAAATGGCATAATAGAGGCACTCTCTTTTGCTTATCAAGACGGCATATATTTACAGTTGATGTCAAAAGTTTACATACATCTTACAGAATCTGCAGAATGTTAATTATTTTACCAAAATAGAGGGATCATATAAAATGGATGTTATTTTTATTTAGTACTGACCTGAATGAGATATTTCACTTAAAAGATGTTTACTTATAGTCAGGGGCGTCAGACAGGGGGTAATAGTGGAACAGAGTAACAGGGGCCCCTGGCTCTTAATACATTGTGTTTCCTTCTGAAGCATCAGTGAGCATTTGAACCTTCTGTAATAGTTGTGTATGAGTTCCTTAGTTGTCCTCAGTGTGAAAAGATGGATCTCGAAATCATACAGTCATTGTTGGAAAGGGTTCAAATACACAAAAATGCTGAAAAAACAAATAATTTGTGGGACCTGAAGGATTTTTCTGAAGAACAGCGGGCAGTTTAACTGTTTAGGACAAACAAGGGACTTAAAAAAAACTGTATGTAGCTGTCTTTTATGTGAAATATCTTATTCAGGTCAGTACCAAATAAAAAATACCATGCATGTTGTATCTCTTAATTTGGTAAAATAATTAGCATTTTGCAGATTCTGCCGATTCTAACTGTAATTAACAATACAGTAAAAATAATAATGCTGAGAAATGTTATATAAATGTTAAATAAAAACTTTTTTTATTTTTTAGTTTGTAATTTATTTGTGATGGCAAAGCTGCATTTTCAGAAGCCATTACTCAAGTCTTCAGTGTGATCCTACAGAAATCATTCTAATATGCTGATTTGCTTCTGAAAAAAAAAAAAAACATTTCTTCCTAAAATTAAACTGTATAATATTTTGTGGAAAGGGTAATACATTTTTTTCAGGACTCTTTGATGAATAGGAAGTTCAAAAGAGCAGCATTTATTTGAAATAGAAATCTTTTATAACTTGATAAATGCCTGTACTTTTAATCAACCTAATGCATCCTTCCTGAATAAAATTATTAATTTCTTTAAAACAGTTTAGTGCGAGTAAAAGTGGATTATTTCACACAATAATAATTTGTGTGTGCTCTGTTTATGCTACTCAGAGTATCACATCACTAATAACTCTATTAAAATCAATTGTGTCTTGAGTCTTCTGTGCAGAGTCATTCCAAATTGCTCTCTTATGAGGTTCCATGATGGTTAAGATGCTGTGTTAGACGGCCGCTCACTATGTTTTCACAGTTCAAATCGGTGATTAAGTGTAAAATGAATGGCTTTTCATATCCACTTACATTCAAGTCAAAAATTCATTAATTTCTATAGCCTTTCTATGTCTTATTAATCACTTAGAAAGCAATAGACTAATTCAGAACATACTCACTAAATGAGATATACTGTAAATTGTAGCTTAATGATCAGCACCATGGACAGCTCCCTTCTCATTCACAACATTGTCTTACATTATAATAGGTTTTACTGATATAATAAATCATTACAAGCTCACACACACACACACACACACACACACACACACACACACACACACACACACACACACACACACACACACACACACACACACACAGTGAAGTATAAATATTCATAGTATCCACAATTTCTCTTTGTCTTAAACATGTTACACTTCACATCGTTATCGCATTCTCAAGTTCAGCTATATGTCCTGGCTGGTGGGAGAGTGCTGTCCGTTTACCTGGATGAGCCATCATTGTTTAACATCAGCGCTCACTCCTTGTGCTCTTATTCACAGTTTGGCTCGTCTACGGAGCCAGCAGTAGTGCTTTAAATGAGGAACTCTGACCGTGCAGCTCAGGGTTATCTGTGCCTCTCAGCAATCAGCTCTGCGACCTTATTTCCCAGTGCTGGCACACATTTACTCTCGCCGTCGCTATTGTATAGACTCCCTCAATCTCTATTATAGGCCGACATATGTTGTTGTGTTTTTCTGCTAACATGTGCGCGGATTCTTTTCGAGATCAAACCCTGAAGGTCGTGCTGGGTATGTTTCTGCTCTGATTGGCATGTAAGAATACAGCATGTGAGGTTTATGTACTTCTTGTAGGGATCTGTTTTATATAGATTTATATGGAGTTCAAAAGGCCGTGAATGGATTGTTTTTTTTTTCCCACAGACTAGAAAAACACATGGGCTTTGTTGCAAAACATAGCGAGCTGTCTTGCTGCCTGCTGCTTACAGTGGAAGTTATATTCTAAAAGACAACATCCTAAATGACATTGAATCTGTGAAGTGTTTTAACATATATATTTGCATTTTTGTAGCTGATTGGTTTGGTTAATGGTTTATTTATTCATTTAAATTGCTAAGAGAAAAATGAATGGAAGAAAATATCAGGAATGAAGCCTGCTAAAAAATTAAGTGGTCACTTATAAGCATGTAACTGTAGCACATGAATATATTGTGTAAAATAATCATTATTATAAATACACTAAGCTATTCCTATTAAAAATAATGCATTTCTAATTACTTATAGGTATATTTATGAAGTATAAATGAGTGTAACATTTCTATTGTGCCGCATCTTCAGTCATATTTATTTATTTGGTTGTTTGTTTATTTGTTTTTATTTAATTTTGTTGTGTATTTTATTTTGTAGCATGTTTATTTTATTTTATTTCTTATTTTATTTTTTGTTTAATTTTATTTTAGATGATGCAATGCTTTATTATTTTTTATTTATTTAATTTAATAAAAAAAAATTTAGATGATGCAATGCTTTTTCATTTTATTATTTATAATTTAATTTAATTTAATTTAATTATTATTTATTTTATTTTTATTTTTATTTTAGATGATGCAATGTTTTTTTCTGTTTAATTTTTATTTTGTTTTACTTTTAATGTAATTGTATTTTATTTTAGATGATGCAATGCTTGATTTTATTTTTAATTTAATTTTTTTATTAAATTAAATTAAATTAAATTTTAATTAATTTTATTATTTTTTATTTGATTAAATTTTTAATTTATTTCCATTTAATTACATTTTATATTTTTATTTTAGATTATGCTTTATTTTTTTATTTTTTTGATATTTTGTTGTTTTATTTTATTTTAGATGATGCAATGGTTAATTTCAATTTTAATTTTATTTTCAGATGGTGCTTTATTTAATTTAATTTTTATTTAGTTTTCTTTTCTTTTTTATTTTCTTTTATTCTTTATTTAGTTTAATTTTATTTTATTTTAGATGATGCTATTTATTTTATTTATTTTATTTTGTTTTGTTTTGTTTTGTTTTGTTTTGTTTTATTTTTATAAGTCATTTTATATGATGCGATGCAATGACCTGAAGGATAAATGTGAGCTCTGGTTCTGTTTTTTTTTTTTTCTTTTTTTTTGCAAGCCATGTTCATTTGAAACATTGCTTTTTGCATACCATATACTAGGGAAGTAGGAATATTCAGATGCAGAGTACATTCTCAAACACAGCAGTGTTGTCAAATGCTTAATGCAGGATTTAGAGACTGTCGGAAGACAGATGCTCTGAGAATGCCTAACAATATGTGTCTGTAACCCTGGACTCTGTCGTGGCTGCCCTGACTTCATTCAAGAAATAAAAATGACTTGATTTGCTGTCATCCTGATTGGTGTGATTGCGTAACCTCATATATTTTCCCTGTAAGACAGCGCTTTGCTTATAAGCTCTCCATATGGTTGGTAGAATCCGTAATCTGTTATAAAAATGTAATCCCACAATGTATTTGTCAATACAGATGCATAATCCATGAGTTCTCACTGGAAATTTTGCATCGCATTCCTGTCCATGCATGCAAATGGAAAAGTTCCCGTCACTGGTGTGGTAATATATGTGCATAATGACGGCCGGTCCACTTTCATCTCAGCACATGAAGCCCAACAGTGGAGTCACAGCTGCTCAGCTTATTAGCTCATTGAATTAGACCAATCATGAGCCAAATGGAGGAAAGACCGGACACAGTACCATGCAATGCTTATAAATCAGCCTTACTCTCTAATAGAACATGGCTATTTCAGCTCTTCTTATTACCCAGATGATCATGGCACAGTGAAGGTCTTCACAGAAATTTAGGGCAAGATTTACTGAGGAAAAAGGGGGAAATTGGCAAAGGTCTCCAAGGCAGGAAGCTCGTTTTGTTCCAATGGAGGAATGCAGCCCCTTTAAAAGGAGGCCAGCTTTCTTTAAGGTGTTTTATCTCAAGTCCTTTGCGGGCGGTCGGCGACCGACAGAGCAAGCGGTCATCGGAAAGGGTTGTAGTGCTTATCCTGACTCTCTACATGCCTGGTGCCGGCTAAAGCCACCCTTTTGTCTCACCACTGACTGAGAACACACCATTAACAGAGCCACAGCTTGACAAGAAAAATGAAGAGAGCTATTTTCTGTGGCCTCGAGTGCCAGGCTGAATAATGAGCAGACATTCTTTCTCTCTTCCCCCTCCACGGATTCACTCCTCCTTGTGAAGACCCAGTCAGAGAAGAGTGTTTCTGTCTCTTCCCCCTTTTTTTTTCTTCTCGCTCTCTCTTCCTGTGCCCTGATCTGTGACTTATTTTCCTAGGAAACCAGGGCAAGAGCAGACTGTGTGTGCACATCACATTCAAGATCTTTGAGAGGTGAATTAGATAAATGTCTAGTGTTGTCTGATTTATGGATTTGAGGATGAGATGTTTTGCATCCAGAATGTCACAAACATTCATACTGGCTGATATTTAGGAAAAATAAGACAAATGTACACATCTCCTTTGCAATAGTTGCATATGAGTCCCTCAGTTGTCCTCAGTGTGAAAAGATGGATCTCAAGATGACCTCGACTGCATATATAAATGTTTATATCTAAAATATATTCAATATTAAAGTATTGGATATTTATTTGTGAATGCTAGCTAATTTCCACCAATCTTTGCCATCACTATAATAATTTGTGTCAAAATACAAAACAAATATCGTTTTTTTATACTATACATTTTATAATTTTAAGATTCTTTTTAAATGCTTGAATTTGCTATTATTTTTAGTGCTTTTTCCCCCAAAATCCAAAATTTTCGCTTAAAGGGATATTTCAGCCAAAAAGACACATACTAGCAAAAATTCTGTCATTAATTAGTCACCCTCAGGTTGTTCCAAACCTGTAAGACCTTCGTATGTTTTTTTGATGTAATATGAGAGCATAGTAAGGACATCAGTAAAACAGTCCATGTGATATCAGTGGTTCAACCATTTTTGATAATGGCGGAAGAATTGTTGAATAATATTGTTGTTTATGTTTGCTTTGCACACTCCTGTAGCTTCATAAAATTACAGTTGAACCACTGATGTCACATGGACTATTTTAACAATATCCTTACTACATTTCTGGGCCTTGAATGTGGTAGTTGCATCGCTGTCTATGTAGGGTCAGAAAGCTCTCGGATTTCATCAAAAATACATCAAATTCATCAAAAATCTTAATTTGTGTTCTGAAGATGAACAAAGTTCTTACGGGTTTGGAATGACATGAGGGTGAGTAATTAGTGGCAGAATTTTAATTTTTGGGAGATCTAACCCTTTAATGGTATCTGCCAGAATTTTAATATCAGTGAATCCTTACTCTGCCTTCATAATGAATATCAACAATTGAATCATTCTTCTTAAGCGTATGAGGAGAAACATCTGGGACGAAGCTGATACTTCAAATGAAATGAAAGATTTCCATTAAGTGAATGAGCAATATTATTATTCTCCGGGTGAATTGATGGAGTCTAGTGAGTATATAAGCACTACAAAGCTTACAACACACAAGCTCATGAACACCAACACACTAACAGAAAGAAAAGGGCATTAGTCAGGTCCTATATTCTCGAAGTGGCTGTGCTCCCTGCAGACACCTCTTCCCCTACCCTTGAGTGCTAATAAAATGACGTGAGGACCCGTCTGCTGTGCAGGCAGCATGAATTCACAGCCGGAGAGCAACCGATGAACCGCCATTGGTGTTTTTTCCTCACTGTCTTCGCGTACAGATGTCTGAGTGTGTTCAAATGCGAATTTGCTTTTGCGTCTGTGACTCGTGAATGCAGCTGTTCATCTCTTTCTCCTGTGTAAACATGTTAATATTTGTCTCCGAATGAGTTGGGATACGAGCGTGTGTGCGTGCGCATGTCAGGGAAAGGCAACTGCGGCTGTAATAGTTCAGCTCGGGCATGAGGTTTGTGATATATGGTTATGGCCATTCATTGAGTGCCAATTAGGCCTCCTCTGTGTTTGAGCACTATGCAATCCCATAATGCTCTACTCTCCAGAGCACCCACGGTTGCCTCCTCCAATGAATAAAGAACAGGAAAATAGAATTCTCAACAGGAGGATTTGGTAGCTCATATTTACTCACTCGTCACAGCAACAGCAAATGAGCATTGTTCCTCTTTTCTGTTTGCTTCTTATAGATAACAAGCCATTTTCTATGGATCCACTGATCGGCATCTTCTCAAACCACAAGGCTCGTTCCTACAAGCGCATCTGAGTCCTGCAAGCAGGTAATTTGATTTTAATTTTAATTTTTGTCCTTGCTTTTCATTTCGAATTGGAGTCCGAATGTGTTTGCTGTTAATCACACCGCAACCTTCCTGCTTTAATCTCCCATTGTGATTTACAAAAGAAGAGTTGAGAAGAGACCAGAGGATCTGCTGTTATGCAGAATCAAGCACTGGCTTTTATCCTTTCAAACGCTGGCAACAATTGTAAGACAGTCTGACCTCTTTTCTGATGCTGATTAGCGTGGTATTTGAGCTGACATTAAACATGGTGCTGTAATTATGCTAAAAGGTAACAGAGAGGTAAATGCAGGGAAAAGAGGCTCTTCGTTCTGATACACTTTATAAACTCCACGGTCGGGTTAAGTGGTGGACTCGACAGATACGCAGCGGCTTCCAGATAAAGTATTAGCATTAAAGTAAGAAATCTCTATCTATAGCAGCCATTAAGTTTTCCATAAAAGCAGTTTTGTGAGATCTGGTCTCACAGCATTATTTTAAAACTTTGCATCAAGTTCAATGGTGCAGTAAACGGCTCAATACCCGGAGCAATTCATTAGCAGTAAATGTGCCGTTATAGCCTTCGTTTTAAAGGGAGTTGCTAAAATAATCTAGTTTATGCTGTGAACTAAAAGATGAAATATTAAGTTTAACACGATGACTGTTAGTTTAGCTCTTTTCTTTTGAGGGGCCCTGTAGCAGTCCTCAGAAAAGGCATCAAAATCAAAGAACGAAAGAAATAAAAAGTGATTTAACAGTAGTCAAAAGTTTTTGAACAGTAAGATATTTTAAAGTTTTTTTTTTAAAGAAGTCTCTTCTGCTTGCATTTATTTAAGCCTGCATTTATTTAATCCAAAGTACAGCTAAAACAGTAACATTTTGAAATATTTCTACTGTTTACAATATCTGTTTTCTATTTGAATATATTTTAAAATGTCATTTGTTCATGTGATTTCAAAGTTGAATTTTCAGCATCATTACTCCAGTCACATGATCCTTCAGAAATCATTCTAATATTCTGATTTGCTGATCAAAAAACATTTATTATTATTATTATAAACAGCTGAGTTTAATTTTTTCAGGTTTCTTTGATGAATAGAAAGTTCAGAAGAGCAGCATTTATCTTTTGTAACATTATAAATGTCTTTATCATCACTTTTGATCCATTTAAAGCATCCTTGCTGAATAGCATCTTTGCTAAATGTATTATTATTACATAATAAAAGCATTATACTAGCAATGCTAAGATCAAAATCGATTAAAAGTGAGCACACATACTAGCAAGAATGTATAAGCTGAATATAATATTGCCTTAGTTAAAAGTGTATGCCTACATGCATAATGCATGGCTCAAATCTAAAAAAAAAACTTTCAGTTTGACTATGCTTTACACTTCTAGACATTAACAGTCCATTTTCCTGAGATGCATAATTCCACTATACTTTTAGCGAACAAAGACAGATTTCCAAACATGCATACATGCATGCAGCAGGCTGCAAATGAGAACGAGCTGTGGTGGGCTAATGAATGATAGGCACTTGAAACGGTGAAGAACGATGGTACAGATGTACAGCTGGCAGAGGCAAACACCGATGTGAGTGAACATTAAAGATTCATTCAAACAGCTGTTCCTTATCCAGGACAGCACGATCCGCCACCATGTGCTCAGATTCTGAAACAGAAGAGTGCAGGAAGCAGGGGTGAAAATTTGACTAAAGCTCATGGTATTACACAAGCAGCAGAGGCAGCAGAGTCAGCCGAGAGATCTGTCTGCTCACTGTCTCCAGTGATTGAAGGGTTTACCTCATACTAGAAAACATGAAATCCATGGATTGAGAGTTGAAAACTATGACAGCGGCATTTCAAGATTTTGTGCTTCAGTCTGACACAGTAAAGTTCAGGTTAAAAGTTTCTGAGTCAACTGAGGATGAACAGACACAACGTATTTGTGTCTTTGTATCTCTGTATCTCTGTACAGTTTTTCCTCTCCTTGCTTTATAGTTTAAATTAGCCAGATATTTGCTTTGGAAAAAGTCCAGTAAAATACAACTCCTTAATTATCATTGTGTAATGCTAACGGCTTCTAAGTGACTCTGAGGACTAATTCTCTGGTGTCTTCGGTTCTCAATGCTTAGGAGTGTTATTCATCTTTTTTTATATATATATATAAAAAGGTGCTGTTAGTAATGTAATGTACTAAACTTTAAAAAATGCTGGGTTAAATATAACCCAGTGCTTGCTGAAATATGAATAAACTCAGCGTCTGGGTTGTTTTAACCCAGAAGTTTAACCCAACGTTCTGGGTATTTTTATTTAACTCAACTATTGTTTAAAAATTACTATATAACTGGCTTAAAATGAAGCTAAAATAAGTTGTAAATTAAAAAAGATCAGGCATCAGGCATCAGCAATAATCAAAAGGTATCAATAGTAGATCAATAGTTGAGTTAAAAGAGAGAAGTTCACTTCCAAAAGTAAAATTTACAGATAATTTACTTTACCCCCTTTTCATCCAAGATGTTCATGTCTTTCTTTCTTCAGTCATAAAGAAATTGTGTTTTTTGAGGAAAACATTTCAGGATTTCTCTCCATATAGTGGACTTCTATAGTGCCCCCAAGTTTGAACTTCCAAAATGCAGTTTACATGCAGCTTCAAAGGTCTCTTAATGATCCCAGTAGAGGAAAAAATGGTCTTATCTAGCGAAACGATCGGTTATTTTTAAAAAAAAAATGGGCAACTTGTATACTTTTTATATTTTTTACTTCAAATTCTTAACTTGTCTAGCTCTGCTTCAACTCTAGTTCATTCTGGTTCAAGACATTTAGGGTAGGATGAAAAACTTCCATCTCATTTTCTTCTCCAACTTCAAAATCGTCCTACATCACTGTTTTACCTTTTTTTGTAAAGGGCATTTGATCTTCTTTGCACGTTCACTTTGTAAACACCGGGTCGGTACTTCTGCATTGATGTAGGATGATATTAAAGTTAGAGGAGAAAATGAGATAGGAGTTTTTCGACTGTCTTGACCCGGAGTTGATGCAGAGATAGACAAGACAAGCATTTGAGGTTAAAAAGTATATAAATTGTCTTTTTGTTTTTGTTTAGTTTTTTTTTTTTTAGAAAATAACCAATAGTTTTGCTAGATAAGACCCTTCTTTCTTGGCTGGGATTGTTTAGAGCCCTTTGAAGCTGCATTTAAACTGCATTTTGGAGGTTAAAACTTTAGAGCACTATAGAAGTCCACTATATGGAGAGAAATCATGAAATGTTTTCAACTGCTGCGTCAAAACAACCCAATCTCTGGGTTTGTCCTTATTTCACCCAGCACTGGGTTGTTTTTAACCAAGCATTATTTAGAGTGTAGTCAGCATCAGTTGCCTTAGGTATATGGTCTTGGCTTCATCTAGGTGAGTAAAGGACGTTTTCTGTGGTGAACTGTAACCACAAATTCTCAGTTCATTGTCAGTGGGAGAAAGACATGTCAGTGTCTTTTGTCTATTGTATGTTGTTTTGGACCTTTTTGACTTTTATTGAATGGATAAAAATAGTTGACAATTCCACAAAATATCTTCTTTTTTCCCACAGAAGTAAGTTATACAGCTTTAGGATCAGTAAATATCCAAATTTCCCTGTAATATCATGAACTGAAATATCTAATCTCTTGTGAATGCTAATTTTAGATATTCTAGCTGCAAATGTTTTCAAACATACTCACAGAAATGCTTTTTTATAAGCGTTTTTCAACTGTGTATACATTATAGCAGCTATGCCAATATAATTTTCTTCAGAATGGTTGAAAGTACGAGCTAACTTGAAAATACATGTAGATAACAGTCAACAGTCAGTCCATAAAAAAAATCAAACAGCTTTTATGTGGTTACTTCCTTTCAAAGTAGTCTAAGATTGCTCTCTAGTCCATTTATAGTGCTCTCAGGCATTCACTGCGATGAATGAGCGAGTAGTTTGCAGATAAATGTCCGGCCCCCAATCACATTTGAGTTCTATTTCATTATGTTTATTAATTGTATTTAATTCTATTAGCTATCACTTACTGTACATAGAATACATAATGCACAGTAATCATCTCATTCAAAGCAGCATGTTTCTATTTGCTAGCAGTTAGCTAACACAGTGTGTGGAAAATGGTCTCATCCTTCTCATTTATCATCTGTGAGATATTTAGCACAATGCTTACATTACAGGTTTGCGACAATGAAAGCTCCAAAATTAAATGTTATTCATAGAGTATTATTATTGACAGAAAATCTTGCCCTTTTGAGAAACATGAGGGTGAGTCGATGATGGCATTTTCATTTGTGGGTGATCTATTCCTTTAATGGTCTTGCAGAGTGTTTGCCCTCGCAAAATTACAAAATGACAAATTCAGCATTGTGCGTCATCTGAAACAAAATGCCCATTTTGCCAACATAAAACTGACTCTCTGATGGTTTTTTTCATGTTGGCGGATATAATCATTTCCAGGATGAAATATTTTGTCCTTTATCCCTAGACCTTGGTGAAAGGAAAAGGCTGTTATCTGTCAGCGACACAAAACACGTACCTCCCTTGCAGAATCCCAGCCACGCAAAATAATCAGCCAAACAGGAGAGCTACTCCCGCTGGAAATCACGGTAATAAGCCCACCGTCCCCTTTCGAAATAACAGCTGGTTATGTTTTTCTAATGGAGAAGCACCATCACAAGCCGTCGCTTCTCGTTCATCAGCAGCTGTTAGCTGTGACTGGAGGTGCTGAGAGAAATCAGCATATTTGTGTGCTGTGTGCAGAACTAGATCTTCTAGAGACAAGAGCTGTGTAGAGTTAAGGCCGTGACCCTGCAGAAATGATGCTCCTGTCTCGTCACCCTCACACCTGGATTTTGAGACGAGGGCAAAGGGTCTGGGACGCTTAATAGTGACAACTCTCATGCTGATGATTCTGAGGTGATACATGTGATACGCACCATCTGCCGAGGGGTCAGTCTGCCCTGACAGGGCCTGCTTGAAACATGAACGTGTGTCTGCATGTGTCAGACCGAGCGCTTGCATCCCTCAGGCTAATTTGGGACTGATGGAAGACAGACATATTCTCTTCTGCAATTTCTTCTCTATGCAGCTCAGACGATAATATATGTTGTTGTGTTGTTATTTTTGTCTGCAGCAGAGACACACGTCACTGAATATGTTAAAGAGATAGTTCACCAATAAAATGAAAATTCTGTCTAGTATACTAACTTGTATTTGTAAGTATAATACATTTACATGTTTATGTACTTGTATTTTTGGTATGCGAAACTTGAAGTCTTCTAAATTGGAATTGGAACTTGAACTAATTTTGTACTTAATGCACTTTAATTGTGCGGAAGTAGTGCTGAGGTCCAACTAAAGATATACTTAAGCATTTATAATTGTTCTAAAGTGGAACTTTTGCAAGTATACTTCAGGTACACTTTAAATGTCTTGCATTTAAAGACCTATATTATTTAAAAGTTATACAGTCCTCATCAATAGTGACATTAAAACACATTTTAGGCTTAATATTAAGAAATATGCATTTTGCACAAGTAGTACTCCAAATAATTTCATTTTAATTTTTATATCAGTAAGTCTTGAGTGATATTTTAGTAAATATGTGACCCCAGACCACAAAGCCAGTCTTAAGTAGCATATTTGTAGTAACAGCCAAAAAGACATTGTATGGGTCAAAATTGTCGATATTAAATAAATATCATGTTCCATGAATATATGTTGTAAATTTTATATCTTAAATATATCAAAACTTAATTTATGATTAGTAATATGCATTGCTAAGAACTTCATTTGAGCAACTTTCAACAAATTTTCTCAATATTTAGATTTTTTTGCACCCTCAGATTCCAGATTTTCAAATAGTTAAATAGTTATATCTCAGCCAAATATTGTCATATCCTAACAAACCATTCATCAATAAAAACTTATTTAAAAAAAAAATGACTGAAATATGACTGGTTTTGTGGTCCATGTCACATATGTTAATAGATTTATTATAGACTATACTTGGTAATGAAATAAATGTATTTTAAATACCTATTACTTTTTTATTAGGGAAAAGATGATATTTTGAAAAATGCTAAGAATTTTTGGAAGAATCTTAAAACATTAAGTGTTTTTGACCATTCATTGTAGCTATTTTTGGAAGCTTAATTCTGCCAAGGTATACAAAATAAATAAATAAATAAATAAAAAAGATAATTAGGATTTTCCCTTTTTTGCATTTGTGAGGTGAGAAATATAAACTCAGATTTCTGACATTTTTCTTTGAAATTAAGAGTTTTTATCTCACTTTTTTTCTGCCTCTAAATAAAAAAAAAAAAATCTGATTTCATATCTTGCAAACAGAATAGTAAAAGAATAGAGATATAAACTCAAAACTGAAAGAAAACAAATTCAAAATTGTGAGATATAAAGTCACAATTACCTTTTATAATTTTTATCCTGCACAGGCTTTTATACCATTGACATTCATTGGATGGACAAAAATAGTTTTTAAATATTTTCTTTTATGTTCCACAGAAGAAAGACAGTCAAAGAGGTTTGGAACGACATGAGGGAGAGTGAATGATGAAAGAATTTTCAGTTAATATCGATTTGATATTAATATTTAATACCCTTTAATCTGCTGTGAATACAAATTTTGACATATAAAAAAATTCTGACTGGAAATGTTCTTAAAAATATTGACAGAACTGCTTCTTTAAGAACATTCTCCAATATAGTACAGTACAGTGGCTGCATACCAATCTCATTTTCTGCAAAATGTACATGTCAGCTTGAATGTACTGGCTCAAAGTGTACAATGAAGTTTGCTTTCCTCTTGGGGTAATTTGAAAAGCCACAGGGTGTCTGTCTGCACAATTAAAACTTGGACAAAAGTTAATAAGCAAATTTGTTTTAGTGTATTATCAATGGAGTGCTCATGAAGTCAAGCCAGAGCAGCTCCACTCTCATAAATGATTACATTGTTTAGCATTTCATAATGATCCAAATGCAATGGTGTAAACCAACCTCCATTCCACTACGGGCCAGTTTTAGCGCAAACGTCCTAACAAGAGCTTTGTCTGACCTCGTTCCCCGAGCGAGTTTGACTCAGCTGTGCTGATGTCATCGAGTTTTCCTCAAACAATGAGGCACGAGGAAGACAGGAGGAGACAGCGGAGACAATAAGAGACAAAGAAATCCCACATGGCGTCATTTCACTTTTCAAACCGATGAGCCTTGCTCGCTGCCCTTTGCTTGGAAAGAGTCAGAGAAAGAGCGAGATTAATGCAGATCATCTGTCATCACCTGGCAGCTGATCAAAAGATCTCATTGGCAGACAACATTCGAAAATCCACTGGAGCTTCTTTTTTCTCACTTGGAGCTGTAGAGGCAGTTTCTCAGACACACATGCACTGGGTATTGGCTTTAGGCGTGTTGGGAGAAGGGAGAGAGGCGTGAAATGGCATTGGCGTTCCTTGGAAAATTAAAAGCAGAAAGAGAGTGATGTTGAGACACACTTATGTTTTGAGACATCGGGGAATACGGTTTGTGGCATGCCGAATGTGGATCCCAGAGCAGGGGATTTGGGCGGAATTTGAGCGGGGTACAAGGGTAGGGAGAAGAAGGAGAGAAAATCGTATTCTTCAGAAGAGCGAGCGAGAGACTCTTGTTCTTTGTTGCAAGAGCTGCACCCCAAGGCTTGTTGCTGTGCTGATGGAGAGGAAGCAGGTCCCTGTGTTGTGTTGTGGTGTTGTGCTCCTGCGCTTTCACTCCTTTTTTTGTCTTGTTATGCATTTATTTTCAATTTTCTCTCCTTTTTTCACCTTGTGAAGAGAATTGCCTAAGCATTTTCCAGGTCACAATTAAAAGTGTGTTTCACAGTTCAGTGAATCTTTTGACAGGCAGGTATTTAACATAATTAGCAATTCAGAAATCAGCTCTGGTATCCGTGAATGTTTGGTTTTAAGAACTAATGCTATGCCGCATACTCAAATATAGCAGCATTATGCATTCAACTGTTACAGTAAACTGTTTCTGTTTGCATATGGTATGAAATTCCCAGTAGGAAAAGTTCCCCCAGAAATAATCTTTCTGTTATAAAGTTGTTCCAAACCAGAATGGAACACTCGGAAAAACCTTCAAATCAACTCCAAAAAGGACTAAAAAAAGCACCAAAAAAAACCCCATACAACTCTATAATTTTGTTCGTTAAAATGATAATAAGAGTTGGATAAATCTTTCGATATAATGTTTATCCGCTAAAAGCGGAACAAAATTTGAACTCATTTGAACTCTGCCACACGGACCATTTTGGGATATTCATATCAAATTTTATTATATTAGTAATCATAGTGGGCAACGATTAATCATGATTAATCGTGATTAATCGCATCCAAAATAAAGGTTTTTGTCTACATAATATATGTGTGTGTGATGTGTATATTTATTATGTATATATAAATACACAAACATGCATTTATATATTTAAAAAATATATATTATTTTGTATATATTTTTTATATACATTTGTATATAATATCAATTATATATACATATACTATATACATGTAAATATTTTCAAAATATATACTGTATGCGTGTGTCTTTATACATACATAAAAATATACACAGTACACACACATTTAAACATTTATTTTGGATGCGATTAATTGTGATTAATCATTGCCCAGCACTATCAAATTAATTATTAATGGAATATAATTGCAGTATTTTTTGTGGTTAAGCTTTAGTGTTTGTGAATTAATACTAAATGTATTTAGACTACTGTTTTCCATACAAACACCTAGAAATCATACAGTATAGTTATATTTTTACTATGGTATTGAGGTGCTATATGTGTGTGTTTTAATTGTGGCTATCATTATCTAAATGTATGCTACTATGAAAAATCAATGGTTCATTTTAATAAAACTCAAACAGAATAAGTACATTTAATAATGTAAAAATGAGGTTGTGACCATTTTTACAGATTTTTGATAATGAATATAAATTTACATCTGCATCCTAACTCAAGCTACTACTACTGTCAAATGTACATTTCGAAGAGATGAAAATAAAAAGAATAATATTAATAATATTTCTGCACTGCAAACTGTGCTGAAGATACATCAAAGTCATCATAGTCAGGCAAGGTCATATTTATCTTAATAAATATATTATTTTGTTAAGGACAAACAACAGAAAAAGCATAAAATGTTCATCATGTTCTGACCATAAAGAGTAGTTTAAAACCTCAATTAACAGTCTAGTTTCTACAACTTTGACTTTGCATCAAAAATCTGCCTTTAAACTTGAAGCAAATAAAGATTTGAAAGTGATTATCAGCATCGACTGATATGAAAAATTTGATCATGATCATTTTTTGGCTATATCAGTCTTTTTAAGTTATATCACAGCTTTGTGTCAGGAACCAAAAGCAAATTTTAGTCATTTTCACTGAAAACGCCTTGGCTGTGACTCAGAATTCAAATTTGGCACAGCTTTGATAATGTGACATATGGTTATGAAAACCAAATTATATCAGTGACGTCCAAAATTTAGTTTGTTCCTCACAAAACTGACAAAACTGGGGGGTTTTGTGTGTGTGACTGTTTTTAGTACTTATTAAACACATGCTAATGCCTTATTCTGCCATGAAACTTTAGATGGTGATCACTGAATGGATCCTTAATTCAATCCAATTATATTCAAATCATTAAACTACTTGGCACAAGCTGATTGGTTCATGTTGCATACACACCCTTTAAGCTTGCAGCTTTACATTTAAATGGCTGGTTAGCATTCACTAAAGCAGTTTGTAGTGAGCTTTCAGAGTTCCGATGAAATAGTCCACCTCCCTAGCTCCACCTGTATAGCAGCAAGTCTTGACAAATGTCAGGGCATGTCAAAACTTCTTCAGGGCCCCAAAGCACCCTCAGACCCCAGAGGGTTAATAGTGAGACTAAACTAAAGTGTGACCAGAAATAATGGAAAAAATAAATAGAGCAATATTTTATACATAATTAGTTCGGAATGACGTGAGGGGTTGTAAATAACGTCAGAATTCATGACATTTTTTGGTTGAACTGCTTCTTTATCTCATTTTGGCACAGTTAAAATATTTCCCTTTTCGTTTCTTTTTAGCGTATTTACTTAATGCGTTTATTCTACAAATCGAGCCCATCTCAGAGGAAGCACTGTTTGAAGTCATTTGGCCTAACCTTACACTGACATTCAAATCTGTATGCTGGAAAATGCAGACACCTGACCGGCGAGAGTGCCTCGTATGATGCGTCTGCACCCTTTCTCACCTCTATCTGCAAAAGTAATTATGGCAAACCACCGAGCGACGGCACACTGGATTGGAGAGAAGGCAGCCAATAAAGGTCATGAAAATAAACACATCTCTCTTGTTATGGAGGAGAGGGTACAGTTTCCAGTGGAGTGCTGATGCTCAAGGTAAGGAATTTGCCTTTACCTCGCCGGTCCCTCAGCAGATGCTGTTCCTCTGCGCAAAATTC
Organism: Garra rufa; assembly: GCF_049309525.1. Classification (NCBI taxonomy): domain Eukaryota; kingdom Metazoa; phylum Chordata; class Actinopteri; order Cypriniformes; family Cyprinidae; genus Garra; species Garra rufa. The sequence goes on from NC_133371.1 coordinate 33,169,260, forward strand.
CCCTGAGATGAGACATGACATGAAGCGAGAGACAGAGCTTCAGCGAGGATCACGGGGTGAGAGGAAGGTTGCTGAGACATTGTGGAAAGAGCATGGAAGCAAGTGAGAGGTGAGAAAGGGAGAATGTGAATGTGTGTGTATTTTTGTGTGTGTTAGAGGTGAGAAAAGAGACAAACTGTCAGAGTTGGTCAAACAAAAGCTGTATGGGTATGTGCAGCACTGAAACGAGTAGCCCTACAAATTATAATAATGATAGTTTAATCAGAATAGTGATTTAATTTAGATGAGTTAATAAGGAGTTTCCTACATTCATTTTCTTACTAGATTAAAGCTGCATTTCTCAACCCCGGGGGTCCACAGACACCTAGCGTTCTGTGGTGTAATTGCAAGGGGTCTGTAGAACAATTTTGTCTAATACCATAATGTCTTGAAAGTGTTAATACAGTAGTTCTCAACATTGGCACCTTCCAAGGGAGCTGCAAGATGATTTAAAAGTATTTTTAAATTAACTTTAACATGTACACTGACATTTATTATTTTAATTTTCTCCCCTCAATTACTGTTGTTTTTAATGACGAAAATAGTTCTTGAAACATCTGGAATCATAAAATGAATCGCATTAATTGCTCCTAGTGGTTTGTGTTGTATTTTCAAGGGGTCGTCTAAAAAGTATAAAATATCTGGTGTGATCCAATTATATACACATTTGCATACAGATTTTCACAGACTTTTACTGCATGTATTAGATTTTGTATGTTTTTTCAAATGACTCTACATTCAAAATATTAGATTTGCTTTTATCCAACATAATTTACAATAGAAATCAGGAATTTATTACAAAACCAACAATATTCATAGTATACAATGCCAGGATTATTAGAAAGCTGGATTAAGAAACAAGCTAGAGCAGAAGGGAAATGCAAAAATAAAGAAATAAACATAAAATTGCCTTGGTTTAAATGGATAGTTCACCCAAAAATGATAATTCTGTCATCAAATAATCATCCTCATGTCTTTCCAAACCTGTAAGACCTTCGTTCATCTTCAGAATACAAATTAAGGTATTTTTGATGAAATTGGAGAGCTTTCTGACCCTCTATAGACAGCACAGTTCCGAAGATGAACGAAGGTCTTCCTGGTTTGGAACAACATGAGGGTGAGTAATTAATGACAGAATTTTCGTTTTTTGGGTGAACTGTCACTTTAAAGTTGGAGTGGTTAAGTGTTTGTAGAGAGATGTGTCTTCAGCTGCTTTTTGGAAGTTGTGATAGTCTCAGCACATCGGGTAGAGTTTGGCAGTTCATTCTTTCAGACAGGGTGAAGGTTTTGGAAAGTGACTTGGTGCCTCGTTGTGAAGGCTCAGCAGGGTGCCACTCATTCAGTGACTCTAACTGGAGGGAGCAGACACTTGCATTGAGGTAAGGGGGTGCGGTTCCAGTGGCAGCTTTGAAAGCCAGTGTCAAAGCCTTAAATTTGATTCTGGCAGCAACTGTGGAGTAAATCAGGAGAGGTGTGACGTGGGTCCTCTTTGACTGATTGAAGCCTAGACATGCTGCTGTGTTCTGGATCATCTGCAGAGGCTTAGTCATGCTGACCGGAAGGCTGGCCAATAGAGATCAGCACATGTCAGATGTTTTATATACATTTTAAATTGACAACTTGAGGTGTCCAAAAAATCATATGTCTCAATATACTAATACTTATATGGCATATGTATTATGACATATGACCAACAGTGGGATGTTTTGCACAGGGTTTGCTGTAGATTTGATTTGCCGTAGATTTGCTTTAATAACCACATTCTACTTTGCAATGAATGAATGAAATATGATGGGAGTACAGAATTTCTTTGAAAAATGTTGGGAATCATTTTCGTCTTTTATTAGACGAAAACATTTCTTCATTGTGTTGATCGTTTTAGAAGAGGGTTTTGGTCTTGCGAGCACACAGTCACAGTGAGTCTGTCTCTGCTCTGACCTCTGGCATCTACTGGATGTTGACCTCCAGAGTGTGGGGATTGACCGGGCGGGCTGCCCAAAACCATCCGGCTGCCGGCTGGCCCTTGCCCAAGGAGACTCGATCCAACGGATTATCCACCCAAGCTCCAGTGCCGGCCAGCCCTTCAGACGCACTGCCTGGGGGAAAAAAACAGCCTTTTCTTGCTATGGGCCAGTCTTAGGGGATTGATTGTTTAAATGAAGTGCTCCTGGGGGTGAGCCTTTGAAAAGTAGGGCTCATGGACTGATGGAAGACACAAATTTAGCCAACTGCTTAAGTAGGGTTATTAACAACTGGAAGTTCTAGAATACATCAATCAAATAGTAGTTTTACAGTAACCAATAGCGATTTTGTTTGCGCAAGCAACAACATGTACCAAGAAAAGTTTGAGCAAATCATGCTAACTGTGCTGTCTTTGGCTGCACAGAAGAGCACAGAACACTATTTAGAGTCCCGGCCTCAGAGGAGACAAGAGAGCAGAGGATTTATTAATCTATTTACTGTATATTACGCTGCTGCTTTTACCTTCACAGACATAACCAACTGTTTTTGTAACTTCTGTGTGTTTTTAATATAAACTTGTGTGTATTTAAGCGCAATAAGACATGAAAGAGAACATAGTTTAGGACTCACATGCCATGTGACAGCCACTTTCTGTGCGCGTTCTTTGGATGTAATTAAAAATTATGTAATAAATAATCTGTGGGCTATTTTGAGCTAAAACTTCACAGACACATTTTGAGGACACCTGAGTCGTATATTACATATTGTAAAAAGGAGCATAATCGGTCTCCTTCAAAACCTGTGTGACTTTTTTTATTCTGTGGAAAGCAAAAGGAGATTTTTTTTATGTCAGTGTTGTTTTGGACTCCTCTGACTTTCACTGTGATCAAAAACAGTTTAAATATTCTTCAAGATGTCTTTTATGTGCTACAGAAGAAAGAAAGTCAAACCGGTTTGGAAGAAAATGAGAATGAGTACATGATGACAGAACAGTATTTTCATTTTTGGGTAAATATCCCTGCTTCAGTATCTTGTGGGAATAAATAAATCCCAGTACTAGTTACATCTACGTCTAGATTGGTTTGCTGGTCAAGAGTGATGAGTTTATTCAGATTTGGAGGGAGAATTGTGTTTTAATTGGTTTTGAACAAAGTATTAATATTTAATTTAGATTAAATGTACTTAGTTTTGCAGAAAGGTAAAAAAGGGCCCTCCAGAAAGTATTAGCTTGAGACTCCTTAGGGATTTTTAATGAGCTACCCAGACCACACTAAAACACGAATGCCTATCAATCTATAAATTATATCAATTACAGCCACAAAATTTGCATTTCAAAATCTTTTTCAATAGCACATTTACAATCTTCCTCAGATGTGCAAAGCAGCTGATGCTAATAGATTCTGAAGTATATCTAATTAAGATAATGAGAGCTTTGATGTCCCATGTCAGAAAGTACAACTCCACAGCTGAGCAACAATATACATAAAAAAAGCGGCCCACGAAAACAAGTCCTTGTGCAGCTCTTCAACTTAGTTTCTTCAGGGAAAGGTTTGTTTCAGAGAAAGAGGTCATGACTACAGCTCCTCTCCATATTCATTTGACCTCTCTTTTTTTATATCCGACTGGGAGTGTGCTGCTACTGTACAATGAATATGCAATAGCCCTCTCTCACATGCTGCACTGTCCTTCATGGATGATAAACAGACTGCAGAAATTCATTTACATTTGTATTGACAAGAGATTTCTCCAATTTAATCACCTTATTTTCTCATTTGTAGCTTTCCTCAAAGTCAGCCTACTTTCCACAGTTTTTTTTCTTTCTTCCAAGCCGGCCCATTTCCATTTAAATTGAATAGGACACACGTCTTAATGTGACAGATATTTTTTTAAATGGCCGTGATGGCTTGAACAAATCTCAGCATCGTTGGAAGTTCAGCAGAAATGCTGGCGCCACACTTTTTCTATTTGCTTTGTAATCCAAGCGGGTTAATGTGTTTTCAATGAGCTGAATTGGAATTTCTTGTCTACGTAATGACATATTTGCCTGAAAGTGGTTTGGAACTCAAGTGTGGCAATGTGGCATTACCTTTAAAGTGTGTAATTTCTGAATCATTAGCATAGTGACTGTTTTCAAGCAGGTTTCCCCTGAACGCACACCCTGTAATCCACTGGTCAAGCCTAACAGATAGCCACGCCCCCAAATCATGCCATTGGCTGAGCTATGGTTGCTATGTTGCTTCAGTGTTTACACTTTTTATGGAAAATTAATCTGCAAATGGAATATTTACAGCACAGTTATCTGCACCTGAAATAGAAGATGGTATTGTTATGTTGGAAAAGAATTACACTCTTAGCTGTAACTGTGAAATAAACCGATTACAAGCATTTTTTTAAGTACTCACAGTAGAAAATCTGGAATGCTTTAGAGACCTTGATGTTTAATGTAACTTTTGTGTTTGCCTGTTATTATATTAATATAGGCTGACATATGCATGTTAGTTTTATCAGGCAAGCCATTAGTTACATAAGCAGTTAGTTATATAATAATATGGTGAATATTACAATTTAAAATAACTAATTTAAAAAGTAATTTATTCCTGTGATGGCAAAGCTGAATTTTCAGCAGCCATTACTCCAGTCTTCAATAACTTACAATAACAATTTAAACCAGTGGTTCTCAAAGTGGGGGTTGCGCAGAAAAATAAGTATAAAAACGTAAACAGCCAAAGGACGTCACTTAGAATGGGAGAAGAGAAGATGAATTCGCACAGACCCAGGCAGGTGCTGGTCATTCAAAAGCTCAATGCAGAAATTGACGAGGTATAATTGCTCTCGGCTTCAAAGTTAAAATGATTTGCAACTGTCGCTTTGTCGCATCCAGCAGAGATGTCACTGACACTGCACTCCGCTGAACTGCGGCATTCTGGCGCCTCAGTCTCGGTATACTGTACAATGCAGCATACATTCACAAATGATAACTCAGCGGCAGAGTTCCACTCAGGCAGGGGCGTAATTTCCACTTGGGGCTTTTTAAAAATCCTGTTTGTGTCCTCCCACTTTCAAATGGTTTTGTAAAATTAATGTCTTGTATTGTAGAATGCACGCTCAGCGCCGCTGATTCACGCGATCGTTAAAATGAAACCAAAAGTAAAACACGCACACGCATTCAAAAGCTATTTTAATACCCAACGTTTGGAGGTCGACTCCCCAATGCGGGCAAATTAGGCTACATAAAATATCTAGGCTGTTATTAGTATTGGGCTATAATCAGTTGTGTAGTTTTCTATAGCTCTGTATCATGATGGGAAAATTCGGTCTCTATTTGCACTTTAAATATTGAAAGAGTAGCCTACTTTGATTATGGCTGCATTTATTGCCTACACGACTAAGAAAGAACTGTGTCGTTTATTTTTTTGTTATTTATACTGTAGATTCTTTAAAAATGCAGTGGCTGCCTGTAATTTAAACGGCTGTACTTACAATAGAGAAAATAAACATCTTGTTAGTGTACTCATATTTTCATTCCTGTCCCTTGTTTAAGGCGTAAAATAAATATTTAAAAAATGGCTTTTAGAATTAGCCCATTTGCTTGAAAAACATCTGCAATCAGAATCAGCTATGAAGAATCAATATCGGCACATTACTAAAAATAATTTGGGTGCTCCTAACTTTTTGAAGTTGGAGCACCAGTGCTACCAAGTAAAAAAGTTAATTTCAAGCCCTGCTATGCCTTAGGACAGCATGAAACCCACAAAAAAAAAAAATAACAGAGAATTATAATAATTGTCACAGTCTGGCTGGTTGAGGAGTGAAGATGGATGAGGAGAAGAACCGGAGTAACTGAATAAATAAAGTTTATTAAACAAAACACTTCAAAAGATAACAAATAAACAAAACCAGGAGCAAGAAAAGAGCATAGGACTAAACAAACGGAAGTAACATCAACATTGACCGACAAACGGGGTGTGCAAACACAGACTCCTAAATACACTGAAAAACAAGGCGTGGTCACAAACAAGCTAACAAGATGACGAGGGGGAAATACAAATATGGGCATGGAAGAACCAAAAACACTAAACCAAAAGGGGGAGCAAATGGGACAAACCAAAAGTACTGGAAACAGAGGGGGAAAAACACTAGGAAAAACAGAACAGGACAAAACACAGACATAATCCTGACATTACACCCCCCCCCTCCCCCAAAAGGCGCGTCTCGCGTCTAATAACATCCATAGGGGAGGGAGACCTCTAGGTAGGGATACAGGGGACACACGATACATGGGTGGTCTCCAGGGCGGATCAGGGAGCTCAGGTGGCCATGGCGGGTCAGGAAGCTCAGGGGGCCATGGCCGGATAAACAGTCCAGGAGGCCATGGCGGATCTGGGGGTTCAGGGGGCCATGGCCAGATAATCATTCCAGGAGGCCATGGCGGATCTGGGGGCTCAGGAAGCCATGGCCGGGTCAATAGTTCAGGAGGCCATGGCCGTGTAAACAGTCCAGGTGGCCATGGCTGGACAGGGGAGTAGCCCCCCCAAAAAATTTTCTTGGGGAAATCTAGGACATAGTCCACCCAGGAGAGCACGGAAGGGCGCGCAGAAGAGAGTTCCGGCTCTGGACGGCGCTCTTGAGGAGTGGGCTCAGGACGGCGCTCTTGAGGAGCGGGCTCTGGACGGCGCTCTTGAGGAGCGGGCTCTGGAGGACTGGACGACCCCAGCAGAGACTCTGGAGGGCTGGGCGTCTCCAGCGGAGACTCTGGAAGAGCAGGCTCTGGGCAAGCGGTCACTGGAGGGCGCTCTGGCGGTGCGGTCACTGGAGGGCTGGGCGGAACCAGCGAAGCCTCTGGGAGACTGGGCGGAACCAGCGGAGACTCAGGGAGGCTGGGCGGAACCAGCGGAGATTCTGACTTGACGGTAGCCATCTTGGGTGCAGATTCAGGCTTGGCGGCCATCTTGGCCAGGGATTCAGGCTTGGCGGCCATCTTGGCCAGGGACTCAGGAACAACGGCCATCTTGGCCAGGGATTCAGGCTTGGCGGCCATCTTGGCCGGGAACTCAGGAACAGCGGCCATCTTGGCCAGGGACTCAGGCTTGGCGGCCATCTTGGCCGGGAACTCAGGAACAACGGCCATCTTGGCCAGGGATTCAGGCTTGGCGGCCATCTTGGCCGGGAACTCAGGAACGGCGGCCATCTTGGCCAGGAATTCAGGCTTGGCGGCCATCTTGGCCGGGAACTCAGGAACGGCGGCCATCTTGGCCAGGAATTCAGGCTTGGCGGCCATCTTGGTCGGGAACTCAGGAACGTCGGCCCTCTTGGCTGGGGACTCAGGCTTGGCGGCCATCTTGGCCAGGAACTCAGGAACGGCGGCCATCTTGGCCAGGGATTCAGGCTTGGCGGCCATCTTGGCCAGGGATTCAGGCTTGGCGGCCATCTTGGCCGGGAATTCAGGAACGGCGGCCATCTTGGCCAGGGATTCAGGCTTGGCGGCCATCTTGGCCGGGAACTCAGGAACGGAAGCCATCTTGCTTGCAGAATCTGCCGTGGCAGCCATCTTGCTTGCAGACTCTGACATGGCAGCCATCTTGTGAGCTGGCGTGGCGGCCATTTTGTGAGCTGACGCTGGCGTGTCGGCCATCTTGTGAGCTGACGTGGCGGCCAGAGATACTGGACTGAGGGCAGCGGCCGGCAGATTAGAGCGCGGGGATGAGGCCGGCCGCATCGGGCTGAGGACTGCAGCGGAACTCTGGAGGATGACTGGGGAAAGGAGACTGGGCTGGCGGTTCGAGCCGTTGGCGCGGTATGTAGGGGTTCCCGGCATACGGCAGGCTGGCTCGATGCGCCGTGCCTCGGAGGGGGCTGGAAGATGAGACTTGCTGATACTCTGAATTTCTTTGACTTCGAAATTGGATCCATTTAAATAGAGAATTAGATTGACTAGCTCAAGGGAAAATAACAGGCTGGAAGGTCACAGCAAATAGTCTCATCATCCAGCCCCATAATAAACACAGCACCGAGAGAAGCATCGGGCCAGCCCACCTGATGTGATAGCTCGAGGAAATGCTCCACATATCGCTCCAACTCTCGACCGCCCTGCCGCAGTCTCCTTAGCTTTTCCTCAGCCCGACTCATCTTCTGTTTGTTTGGTCGGTCAATCTGTCACAGTCTGGCTGGTTGAGGAGTGAAGATGGATGAGGAGAAGAACCGGAGTAACTGAATAAATAAAGTTTATTAAACAAAACACTTCAAAAGATAACAAATAAACAAAACCAGGAGCAAGAAAAGAGCATAAGACTAAACAAACGGAAGTAACATCAACATTGACCGACAAACAGGGTGTGCAAACACAGACTCCTAAATACACTGAAAAACAAGGCGTGGTCACAAACAAGCTAACAAGATGACGAGGGGGAAATACAAATATGGGCATGGAAGAACCAAACACACTAAACCAAAAGGGGGAGCAAATGGGACAAACCAAAAGTACTGGAAACAGAGGGGGAAAAACACTAGGAAAAACAGAACAGGACAAAACACAGACATAATCCTGACAATAATAACAGTTATTCTCCCTGTGCTATTTTTTAATGTTTCAAGTGTTGCATGTGTTTTTCTCCTGTAGCTTTTTTTTTTTAACTAAGCATACATTTTTCATTATGTTTAGTAAAATCATTTATTAGTCTTAGGTGGGATAGGTATTTTCGGGAGGAGGGGCGCCAGATTTTTTTAAAGGTTTAAAGGGGGGCGTGACCAAAATAGTTTGAGAACCACTGATTTAAACTATGATATGAAGGAAAAGGCACTCGTGACACCTTGTTCCAAGTGTACATAAACAAACAGCACTGACTAGACTGGACCTCCAAGTACAGCCGAGACCATCCGCATGTGTTTTTGAGGGTGACAGAGCTTTTATCGTTCCTAAATGTGCCAAAATTAGTCAGAGGGAGAAAAAGGAAGCTGCCTAGCTTTTGAAGAATTAATAAGGCTGTCTCATTTAAATGTGCACAGCGTCTGAGACAGCCTCTGAAAGTCCCAGTTTTACATTTTCTTGACAGTGCCTTTGATGAGCGCTGATAACGTACAGCAGCTCCCTGGGAGCCCACATCTTATAATAAAGAGTTTGGCGGCGGAGACGAACTCCGCTGATCCAAGCTATGCATTATTATGTGTCTTCCTAGCAGAAAGCAGCTCCCATTTATGCCTCCCACTATTTTTACACTGTTATTATGGCTTAACATTATCCGATTGTTCATATGCCAGCCTATAAGCACAAACTGCTTTTGTTCTGCAGAAACGGTTTATGTGAGCGATGGTATTTAATGCTTGTTTGGTATTTGGCTTATATGTTTAAGATTCACCATATTAGCACCATCTTCTGTGCAGCCGGTTTAGAAAAACATCCTAAGCGCCTTTCCCTAAAGCGAATGCTGGGAGATGAGCAATCACCTCTTTTTAGAGTAGCAGGTCAATAAAGATGGAGTTTAAAGGGGTTTTATGCTTTTTGTGATAGGCTTATCCTCTATCCTCTCCACTCAAATTGCAAACCAGCTCATGTATCAGATGGCTGCACATGGACTAGGTAGGCCTGTGACCTATTTTTGAAACACAGCCTTCGGCCACGCTATGCATGGATAACATGTATATTCTCACCTAGGTTACTAAAAGTGTGACATTGATGCAGAGAAAGTGTGAGAAAAGAGTAAAATCCCAAAGGCTGGTTATTTACAGCCAAGGGTCAGGAACGTATTAGTGCTTTTACATGTAGATGCCGTAACTACACTATCACGACTTGCCTGTTGACAGCCATTAAAAAATAACATGTATTCTGAGTAGATTTTTTTTTTCTGTTATGTTATAGTAGATGTTTACCAGTGACCGATAAATTAAAGGAGTAGTTCAACCAAATTGTTCACACTCAAGTCATATGTACAGCGTTTTTAGTACACATGACAGAAAACCAACATGGATGCCTCCATTGTTAGTAAAAATCAGTTCACATGCTCCATAAACTGAGATGCTGTCATGACACATTAAACAGCCACAAAACTAATTTCTTACAAAATGACGACATTTTAAAGACTTTCAGATTTTGTTTCATACCAAAAGTAACCTGCTCTGTCTTGTCTATAAGTGCAATGGCAGTTTCCTCTTTGCACCACAATGTACTTTTCACTGCGTGAGAACATGATGAGGTGTGAGAGCAGCATGGCTTGTCTGACATCCAGTAGCAACAGTAACATTCATTCACTATTGCACTCATTTCTGACCACAAAACCTAAGATGTGAAAGATGTGACACTTTTTCACATCAATTATTTTTTGTGTTCATAAAGCAAGGGCAAGTAGACCTCCTCAGGCTAAAGTGAGTCATGGTGCTCTTGGTTGTGTATTTCTGGTGATCATGCGTCAGTGAACAGCTGCCTTTGAGATGAATGAAAAATGTTAAGATAGTTTTCTATATATTTTTTTTTTGACCTCAGTGGTCAAAGTGTCTTTAAGAAAGGCTGCAGCGGAGACGATAGGGCAAGAACCTGTTCACAGCTCAGTCAGCAGAACGCAATCAAGTGTATAACAGCAAGCTCCACGTTAAATGCGAGAGCTGCCCATAGTGATCAATGTTAATTTACCCTTCCTTTTTTCAAAATCTCAACTATCTCGCCGAGGTATTAGGCTGTTTGGATTATTGGGATAGGATATTTGTCCTCAACACCGGCTGGGGTAAATGATGGAGGTAAATGATAAACCTAACTATATCAGTGTTGTACAGGGGTAAACATATTCAGAGAAATAGGGTTTCACCACTATTGGGGGTTGAAATGAATTTTCATTCAACGTTCTTATGCTTCCCAGGCAAAGAGCTAAAAATAAATGTGAGACTTTGTGGAGAGGGGGAGTTGGAAATGAATTTCAAATGCGGCAGTAGTGGGAAAGAGTGTACGTGTGTGTGTGGATCTCACATTTCTCTTTCAGACTGTGCTGTAGTCTATGAGCTTTGGATCCATCCCAGTGTTCAGGCTAGCATTTCATACAGTCTGCAATTTCTGTCTTGCTAAGGTTGTGTCTTTCATTCGGCAGCCCGTCTATTCCCCTCCATTTCTTATCTATACCGTTACGGGTTATATTTCACTGATGTTGTTTTTGTGAAGTCCTTGACAAACATTGGTTTATTTCCCAACAGATGCTGCAGTTCATTCCCCTTCCCCTCGCCAAAGAATCATCACTGCTTCAACCTCGCTCCTAGGGCTTTTGAATTACAAAAAACTGGCATTTAAAGCAAAAAATCTCTTGGACTTGAGATATTGTACTGTACAGATGGCCATTACTCCAATTAGCATGCTAAATGCTCGCACGAACCGACAACTTCTCTCCACGCTAAGAGTGCCCAGTGTGGCATTCAGTCTCCCCATGCAATCATCACAACTGCTCTTTGATGTAGCTAAAGGGATCAACAGTGTGACGCAAGGCCTCTTTTTGAACCAGCACTTCCCTGGAGTGCTAATGAAACAGCAGGTCTGCTCCACCCCGCCGAACCCTCCGTGGGAGCTCTTTTTGTACGGTTCCAGGGCTGTGGTGGAATCTAAACGGAAGTGACACTTATAGGCAGGGCCAAATGGAGAGATGGAGGAACAGGCTCTCACAGGGAGAGGGAAACCTTTTGAATAGGTAGATTGACAGGCAGCGAGCTCTGCAGAGATGGAAAGTGTGTGTACTTCTTTTGTGGCGGCGAGGGTCAGGAGTAAAGCGTTGCAACGTTGGCAGAATGGCAGCGGTTAGAAGTGACACACTGTCAAGTGTTTCGCTACACCTCGGTGCCGAGAGCAAACACAGCAGTTACCTCACGCAGGATGCTAATTCCTGGAAGCGCGGGGCCTTTGTTCCCAGTGTTTGTTTTTATTTGGATGGCATGTTTGACTTGAACACCAAATGGCAGGGTGGAACTGCAACCACTTTTACTATTGCATTCACGAACAGGCATTGCAGAAAACACATATGGCTTTCTACATTCATTCCGTATAGTGTGTTGTTTTTGTCTCTGAGTACTTTTTGAGCTCTCTAACTTTAAAAAAGATGAAAATGCGTGGTTGTAGCTGAAGGAAGTTTTAATATACAGGGTAAATAAGACTTATTCAAACTTACATGGAGCTGGAAGTTAATTATATTATTTATAATCATTTCATCTTATATTTTGATATCTTACGTGCACCAAAAATCTTTTCCATATAAGTTATTAAACAGTATTGGTTATTACATAATGCTCATTATAATGTCAGTATGAAACCATATGTATACATGAATATATTTCGAATTGTCTGTAAACTAAAATATTGTTTTTCTATGAATTTTTCTTAAATAGCACGGGTATATTTGTAGCAATAGCCAAAAATACATTGTAATTTTTGATTAGAAATATGCATCGCTAAGAACTTCATTTAAACAACTTAAAAAGCAATTTTCTCAATATTTTATGCACCCACAGATTCTAGATTTTCAAATAATTGTGTCTCAGCCAAATATTTTCTGCCAGGTTGTTATCTCTTTTTCTATCATTTTTTTCTTAAATACCATGGGCATATTTGTAGCAATAGCCAAAATTATAGATTTTTCTTATATGCCAAAAATCATTAGGACATCAAGACATTTTGTAAATTTCCTACCATAATTATATAAAAAAAATGCATTTTTGATTAGTAATATGCAAGAACTTCATTTAGACAAATTTCTCAACATTTAGATTTTTTGCACACTCATATCCTAGATTTTCAAATAATTGTATCTCAGCCAAAAATTGTCCTATACCAACAAAGCTTATTTATTCAAATTTCAGATGATGTATTTCGGGAATTTCTGATAAATTCACACTTATGACTGGTTTTGTGGTCAAGGGTCACACAGGTTTTTTGGCTATAGCATGTAAAATGTTGTTTTTTTAGTTTGTAATCTTGTTTATAAGAGAAGACTAATATGACTGATGTGTGTTGAGAATTATGTATATTATATCAAGACAGGCTGTATGATGTGAACATAAAGAGAATTGCATGTCAGCAATCACCCCTATAGATTCCAGTTTTGCCTGAAGGAATTACCACAATTTTTAACTTCCGTGTAATAAAAACATCATGCAGTTATTCATTTATCAAGACAGCTTTATTTGTCCGGGACCCCAGCCAAAGCCATTAGGAATCATGAAAGCGTTGTTTTTTTTTTTGTTGTTTTTTTTTTTTTTTGTTTTTTTTTTTTGTATTTCCACTCATTTAACATTTGGTTATCGATGCCCACAGAGCGGTGTAATACAAACCCATCGCTTTATGCCACATAATCAGTTCTCCTCTGAGATTAATTACTGTGGATGTCCTGATTAATTAAGCATGGAAGGGAAGAATGGTTGTTTGGAAGCAACAATTCAAGGTCAATTATTTGAAATAATTGTGCTGAGAATGACCCAGTGATCGTTAAAGAAACTGCGGGTAAAAAAAAAAGAGAGATATTGTTGGTACAACAATGATTCTCGCAGGTTAGTGTTAATGTAGCTCAGTGGGTAAAGCATTGTGGTGTCAAAGCAACAGCCACTGGTTAAATTCCCAGGGAAGGAGCATACTGACACAAAATACATTTGGAAAGTATATACTATTAGGCTAAATGGTGATGCACAATATCAATAAAGTGACAGAATAATACTTCTCAATGGTAAAACTCAAATAATCTTTCCTGTTTCTTCTTGTTTTTACTTTTTTTTCCCATATCAGTGGCCATGCTAAGATGATAAGGTATTTTTTTTAAAACTTGAATCTTTGTTAAGACATAATTTTAGAACACTGGCTACAACAGTGTTATTTTTGACATCAAATTTTGATTTAGTCATAGTCTTGCTATTTCGTTTTAGTCATATTTTAGTCATTGAAATTTTTTTAGTTTTAGTTGACTAAATTTACAGAGTTAGTTGGCTGAAATTTAATTGGTTTAGTTACATTGTAATGCATGTATTGAGTATTCCTCTAAAATGACCAAACTCATTGTATAGGTTTGATATTAAGGTTTTATCATGATAGACACAGATTTAACTGCTGTGGCACACAACATGCCTGTATATCAAAATGAAATGAAACCACTTCTCATAAAGAAACAAGAACATGGTTTTCTTTTCAATGGAATACCAATGGTTATATAGGCTAATTATGCAGTCTTTATAACAACTTGTTTACCATATCCTTCCACAGACAAAAGTAACTAAATTAGGCTGTTGTCCCTTTAAAACCGAATGCTTGGATGCAATGTACTGATCCACGTCTGATATTTTACCAAAAGTTTACATTCCCTGACATACAGTGTTTATGTGAATACTTGTCAAAACTGACAATTCAACATCATTTTGTGTGTATTTCTCGTGAGACTCAAAAAAAGAGTACAATGAATGCTTGAGTGAGAGGCGTTGCTTTGGTGTGCGCTCAGAAAACTGGACTGAATTTTGTTTTCTTTTGCGTCTGCAAATTTATCCATATGTCTGCTCTTCTCTTACTCCAGATAATAACAATTTTTGAACGTTAATCAGACATGTGACAGACAATCAACAGATGTATGCATCTAACCACACAGCAGATTCGTTCTGAATGAATCTCTTCCAAAATTGTCCCTCCCTAAAATTTTCATCTCGTTTTTATTAGTTGACAAAAAAGATTTTGGTCATAGATTTTGACATTCAAAACGAGTTTTTGGTTTGTTATCATCTTGTTTTCATATGCAATAAAAAGGTTGACAAAAATGATTTGTCTCTTGTGAACATGTGTCGAAGACTTACATGTAAGAGAAGAAATTGTTAAATAAAGTTGTTATTTTTGTTTTCTTTGCACACAAAAATTATTCTTGTAGAATTGTACAGTTGCGTTGCTGTCCATGCAGAATCAGAAAGCTCTCAGATTTCATCAAAAATATCTTAATTTGTGATCTGAAGATGTACAATGGTCTTACAGATTTGGAACAACATTAGGATGAGTAATTAATGACAGAATTTTTATTTTTGGATGACCTAACCCTTTAACTTTTCTCAAACAAGGTAGAAAACAGTTTGTTTCCCTGAATGCCTTACTATCGAATTTCTGTGAATTGCAGTTCAGTAAAACCCTTTCCTGTCATTCCAATTCAACTTCCTGTCAGCATGGCCGCTGTAATTCAAATTCACACTCATGAACTAAACTGGAGCTAGCTCAATTCTGAATTTTGCCCAAGCGTGGCTCATGCAATTTCCTCATCCCATTTTTGATGTGTTACACCCTAATGGCAGACGCAAATGCATTCATAAAATCCGGCACAGAAAGACAAGTCTGCCACAGTGAAGAATGAGTCATTTAGATTTACAAAGCATAGCTAAATACGATCACTGTTTGCAGCGAGCATGTGTACTCAAGCGCTTCTGTGTATTGTCCCTGCATGACAGACACTGTGTGAGAGGGCATGGACCTGTCAATGCTCAACGCTGTTATCAGTCCAGCTGCCACCAAATAATATTTTCATTCAAATGACAAAATCCATTACCCGAACCCGGGGCTCTAGCGAGAACATTTAATGGCACAATTAAACTCCAACTGCCTAGTATCTATTGAGCAATTAACCTTTGATAAACCAATTAATGTTTAGCGTTTGATGACAGAAGTTGGGCCTGGAGGAGTCATATTGGAGTTTAATGGAACGACTCCCAGTCCGAGATTAGCTGTAAAATTGTCGGAATTCCTTGTTTTCTGCTATATTGATTCTTTTGTGCTGAGCCATCGCTCAGCTTTGCAGATAAAAAAGGGGAAATTACCAGAAAGCAAGCGGGAGAACAGAGGAGCTGTCAGTTATTATAAAGCAGAGTTTGATGAATTATTGATAGTAGTGTGAACACGTCTCCAGACACTGCTTGATTATTTCCTACATGATGTGCAAATGCTAGTTCCCTTTGATGTTTGTTGCTTCATTGTCTCTGGCAACTTCCTCTCAAAGATGCTAGCTCTCAGGTCACTATGGAGACCGTCATCACACAAACACAGGCAGACCTGCTGAAATACTGGCTCTCCAGCTGCCATCCTTTAATGTGGTTGTTGTGGCTATAAAATAAGTATAAACACGTCAAGAGGATTTACCACCTGTCTGGAGGGCTGGTTAATGTGCGTTTTCTGAGATCCCAAGGGATCTCGACAGAGGAAACGGGTTGATATCTGCTCTTGCAATCGTGCAACGGTGGAACATTGTCACGTTGTCATAGCAGGCGCACCACGAGTCATCGTCGGCCTGTCATTTATCATCAGTAACGTGACTCAGACAAACCGGACAGTGCCTGATCCCGTTCGCCATTAGCAAAGCTCCACGCGTGAATTTATCTTCTCTTAGTCTCCAGCAATATCATTTTCCCTAGCTTGACAGCCCTCAAGCCTCCCGAATGCAATAATAAAGAATTGATTATATTCTTTATGGAGCGCAGAGGGCCCAAATGTGTTTTGTGTTCCTTCTCCTATCAGCTGTAATGAAAAAGGAAAAAAAAAAAAAAAAAAAAGAGGTGAGTTGATGAATGTTTGGATTGCGAATAGTTTGCGAAAGCTTTACATTACCACAAAATACCATCGGTCTTCTTGCTGAAATATCCTCGGTGACAGACATCAAGGCACTGGGCTTGCAAACAGTGGATTTTGTCGCTTATCGATGAAAACAGAATAGGAAAACATACAGTAGTCGCTTTGCGCTGTAGCATATAATGAATTGAGAGTCTGGCTGAAAATGTGTTATTGTAGAAGGCCTCTCACGTATTGATGTAGGTTTTAATTTCCTGCTCTCCCCACGTTTGCCATTAGCATCTGAGACGATACAAGCGTTTAATGAAAAACACCCCCCTCCCTCCTCCAGACTAAACTGTCACGGCAAAATAATGAAGCACACAAAGCACCAGGAAACTAATAAACCTCATATTTCTTTTGACATCAACATGAAATCATATGAAAATAATACTTGCGAGAAAAGACTCTCACTCTCGTGTATTGTATTTCAGAGCGAGGAAACGAAAACACAGATAGGGTGAGGCAATGATAGGCCTGTATTATCCATAAAATGAGCTTAATTTTACCCTGGTGTGGGATATCTTATCAGACCTAATGAACAAGGGTTGTCATGTGCGTCAGCCACCTCAGTGCTTTAAGATGACATATCATCATTTAAATCATTAGCGGTGAGATTTGAGGAGGTGGTGTGAGTTATGATATTTTGCCAGTTCGTCATAATCATCACACGCTAGGACATTTGTCATCAAAGCCCATCCCATGAAAATCCATGAACCGTTTGTATAATTTATGCCTGTTCATTTTTAATAATCCATCAGTCCTTGATAACAAATTGAGAAACCTGATTTGGATTTAGTGAGGTGCGATAAATTCAAACAGACGTGGATGATATATGTTTTGAGATCTTGTTAATTTGAAGGTAGTCCTTCATGCAGAGCAGACGTTGTGTAGAATCAATAATCGGCGTATGTCAAGTCGTTGAGTGATGTGCATTTGAATGAATTGGATTATGGAATGATTCAGAGAGACGACAATGCAGTTTCACGTCATAGCAAATAAAATTAACGAGGTTTCAATTGACGCCACCACGGCATGTTCTGTCAAATGATTACCTCACATTTACGTAAGTACATCTAACAGTGCCAATTTGCATATTCATTGTGAGGAAGCTCTACGAAAACATGAGGGGAAATTAAATCAGCTGCTATAAAAAAAATAACATGAGTTTAAGATGGATGTTGCTGTCAGCGATATCTGATATTTACACAATTAGATTATGTTTTTGTGACAAAATGCAAATTCCTGGCGTGCCAACATGCAATGGCTAAGAGCTCCCACTCTACATCTTTGCAATCTGGCAGGCTGTCCTGCTTAGGGAACGCTTTTCTGAGCTGTTTAAATCTACCATGTCCTGTTTGGCCAGAAACTCATTATGGGCCACCATCTGCAAGTGATGAACAAAATCCAGATTCTCATCTCCTGGCACCCTCAGTTAGTCCTCTGGGATGGGAATAGAGTTTAGGCAGACCAAGCTGTGTCTTTTCAATGTGGCTTCAGATCTTTTGTACCAAAGATATGGCGTGTTTGCATTATGCAGTCTGAAACCGGTAGCGGCTGACACCATAAATTACAAATTCTGCCCATGTAAGGTTTTTAAGAAGCTCTCGTGGAACAAGCTGGAAGCTGTGAAGTCAACACTGTGATGCATGCATCGTCATCTGCTTCGCACACAGTAACTTACTGGAGACTCAAATCCAAAGATAATTTCCCAAACATGTATTTTCATTGGTCAGTTTTGGCAACTGTGTGATATAATTGTATGGTTTTTGTCATTTGGATGGTTGCGCTTAGCTGGTGGAACTCGTGGGATTTGACCGCAGAGAGGGACTGGAGGGGAGGATTCCCCTCGGCAGATAAGCAGGATTTGTGTCTGGGAAACTGGAGATTGCAGGCCTGTCTCTCTGAGAATTACAACAGCCACTCAATGCAGCCCTTCCTCAAACCTTTGTACGGATCTGAGGGACTCGCGGCAGTGACACATCCTAGCGCTGTTATCACAGGTATTGGCTTGGGTCAGCCGAGTTTTTCATGTTATTCTTGTTTTCTTGTAGAAAGGACACAAGAGTCTGTTTAGAATTTATAATTTAGATCTATAATTTAAAAGGTTTAATTTTTAGAATTTATAATTTAACATACATCATTTATTCAGAAATTCAGATAAAAGATTTATTAACATAAAATAGAACAATACTGTTGTTGTAGTAGGAAGCTTCTGAAGAAAAATTGCATACAATGTAAAAAATGGGATGCATAGTAGTCTAAATGCTTAGATTATTTCCATTTTTCCATGGAGTAGAGACTTATAGCAATGGTATATTCACACCTATACAGATGTTATGCAGACAGTGGGTCAGTTTTTGGGATTGACAGTCGCATTTACTTGCAGGTGTGCTGTTCACACAGCAGCTTACAGTTGCGTCTGGAATATACAGTCTGTATGAACGTGCAATGGGAGTCATTTCCTTACCAGTAACCATAGCGACAGTAATCATCAAAGAAATATCAAAGATGGCGACGTCCCTAAAACTGATAGTCTTTTCACTTTCTGCTGCTACAAGAGTCCAATCGAGCCGTGAGCTCATCCATCAAACCTTCATTATCCGACAGCAGTTTTTAAATTTGGGTAAAGAGCGGAGCATTTGAGCCGCGGGCAAAACGCAAAACTGATGGGAGCGGCTCCGGTCGACACTGGATATAGAACTTTTAGATGACACACCTCATTTCTCCGTCACTGTAAGTTACTAAAACCACACATAAAAACAAAACAAAACTTTTTACAAAACAATGTGGATTCTTAAATACCAAGAATTGATTAGTCTAACCTGTTTTCAGTTAATGAACTGAACATTGTAGCACACCTCCTATATAATAAATCTCAGTAAGCTTTGTGATCTTTGTGAGTCTCAGATTTCAAATCCTGTCCATTTTATTACAATATTCTACAATAAATGGTGTTTTAGCTGTTTATTGTGGAGGGCCAGATCGCTGTAGCACCAAGTTCAAGAAAAGCGGAAGTGTGAAGTGCACATGACCTTATTATCTCCTCTGCTTTAATACCAGTTTTAGCTTGAAATAAACATGAATGAACATCTGAAGGTATGTTAAAAGAAAGAGTATTACTTACCTGTCTAATGCAATCACTCAATCAGTGTTTCAACTGCGCAAAAACGTCAATATAATAGCTTGTAAACAATGTCACGTAACTTCACATTTACCTCAGAAAAACGGTGACCGTAACCTCATTAATCAGCTTGAAAAATACTCTAGACAGTTGCACATATATGTGACCCTGGACTACGAATCCAGTCTTAAAGGGGTCATCGGATGCAAAGTTCACTTTTAGATGTTGTGTGAACATAAATGTGTGTTGGCAGTGTGTGTACACATCTACCCTATAATGATAAAAATCCAGCCAGTGGCTTTTATTTACTCTGTAAAAATAATTTCCCCTTTTTTCAAATCAAGCCATTCTGAGGATCATGTCTGTGTGACGTCACACCGACGAAGGCTGCTCCCACGATAGATTGCCAGAACAGGGACGTAGACAAAAACAGCTTTTGAGGTGTTCTATTGTTGGATGTAATAATAAACATAGTGGTTATTTACTACCACTGAAGACGCAGTGGATGACTTTTGTTTGTGAAGGGAATGCGCCTCCCGATCTACATAAATGCATCTATGTTTGTGCAAATCATTTGTGATCTAGCTTCACAGTAGAAGTAAGTATAAGTGTTTTTTTATTAATCTTTGCGATCGCCTTTCCTAATAACACGCTAGTTTGCAAGTTTCATGGCTAAATGCCGCTAAAGTAAAGAAGAGAGAAGAGAGGGGTGGGGCTCCCTCAGATTTCAGATTTTCAAATAGTTGTATCTCTACCAAATATTGTCCTATCCTAACAAACCATACATCAGTAAAAAGCTTATTTATGCATATGTATGAATGTGTTTGTGTATGTACTTTACATATGCACACAAACAATGTAGTCTATGAAACCTTAAACCATTTTTTCCTCTGCTAAAAGCATTGTTAGCTCAATGTTGATTTTTTAAATGCTTTTTCTCATATTTCTGAATTATTATGAAGTAATTCAGTGATTTAATTGTCATCATGATGTGATGTGTCTTTTTGTATTTGCTGTGGACAAAAAAAAACCTGTGTCAACAGACATTTTCAGATGAGATTGCAACTGTTTGGAAACACACATGAATTGGCCACCGGTGCAATAGAGGGCCGGCAGTCTGTTGGCTGAACGGAGTTTGCTGAGGGCCTTTTTTACATTGAGCAGAGTTGTCTTGAGGCAGAGAGGATGTGACAGGGTGCATTAACTTGATCTGTCTCTGTTCTGAAGGATTAAATGGCTATCCTTATACATTAGCCTTGAGCTAAATGGCCATCAACCCTCTCACATATTGTTCAGTCCTGACTGTAAGCGTCACACGCGTGCATGAACTCCTCGCCCGGTAAGCGTTCATGGTTTGTTTCTGGATGGATTAAAAAAGAAACAGCTTTCCACACTGTAAATCGATCGCGCCGTGCGAGCGGTAAGACCCTCTCAGATGCTGAGGGGGGGCGACCGGATCGATCCCGCTCCCTCCGCTCGACGAAAACAGGTAGACACAAATCTAAATTGAAGTCCCGGGTGATTTACAAAAGGGAGAAAGAAAATGAATCACTGCAGATGTCAGGGGGAACACAGAGATATAATTCAATTACCTAAGTGTGGAATGACATTTGATTTAATCTGAACTATTAATGCCAGTGAGGTCAAGCCAAAAGAAAGGGCACTTGTCTAGTTAGTCGCAATTAGAGTGTAAATCTCAAATGTCTGTAAGGCGGGGGAAAATGTCATTTGCGGAATAACTGGCTAATAACGTGGTTCCCCTCACCTTTGAGTAACCAGGCGGCACGGAGTGAATCTAAATCATGCAAGACTAACAGTAGAGTCATTCAAGAAATTTGTCTGCCTTTTGTCATGGTTGGATAAGAATTAGTGGGAGCACTCGATGAGTCGATACAGAGCGCCGAGCACCCACTAATCCTTGTGAACAAACGCAGGGAATTAGAAATCTTGGCAAGAGCTTAGAGAGATGCTATATGCACATTGTCATGTCGTTCCCTTTTCGCCTAATCATCCGTGTCACTTCAGGCATCTTAAAGTGGCAGATTGCTTATAACATCTCGGTTTAGATTAAGGTTTATGTTCTGGATGATGCGCTGCAGCTAAATTACAACACCACAGCATCCTACAAAATTCCAGAGGACGTTCGGATAACTATATGTTAGATATGCGGTTCAATAGTTTATTGATTACATGGCTTTATGTTCCGCAAAGCAGAACCCATATTAAGTGGCTTTTATCTGCAGGCATAAGGCTCCATCAGACATGCTTTTACTGCCACCTCAAAGGGGCCTCCATGCATGTTATTGTCTTCTATTTTAAGTGACTGCCCACTGGGTGGTGCAGAGAGTGAAATGAGAAGAAGTTTGGAGTCGTCAGGCTCCTGCAGCGCAGACAGTGCGGGTGTGACTGATATTGTATATTATCTGTCTGTCCAGGAAAACTTTTCTCCCTCCTGCTCGCACACAAACACAAACTAACATACCCCCAAATGCCAGATCTCTCACAAGTTATGGCAGTTCTCTCCACTAGAGTGAAATACCAAACTAATTGTGACAGCTTCTTTAATGTTAGGAACTTATAATTGGCTGTAAACGAACAGATCAGAACTGCGTTTGCCTTATTTTTCTTAGTGTTTATACATTTCATGAATTATGCATGATTAGATTCTGGTTTAGTCATCTTCAGGCTTGTTATTGCCATCTTCTCTACTTCACCAGATAGTCGGATATTGGAATTCACTTAAGCCAATGATGTGTTGAGTCTTTGTCAGTTGACATTTTGTGTCTGATTTCTACATTTTAGTTCTACATTTTTAGTCACAGCTAATTCTGGGTTGCGAGAAGGAATAGTAACAAATGATTCCAGTTCCTTAAAGGTTCCATTAATTAATCATTTGAATGTTTTTGATGTTGCTATGTTGAGGTAGTCTTAGGAAAAATATACCAAAAATATACATAAAATATACAATATATATATATTTATATATGCAGTTGCAATCAAAAGTATTAAATCCCTCAGAGACTGCAGTACTTTACAAATACAAGCTTTTCTGAAGATTCAGGACTTTATAAAAATTGCATCTACAACAGTCAATATATAATGTAATGTTTTTGAGTTATAGGATTTTTTCATAATACAGCTATGTCACAATTATTCAACCCCTATTCAACATTGCTGTTTAAAGTCACTTTGTATGGTAAGGGAACAAAATTGTCTTAAAACACAGTTAAGCCATTACAAACTCTATTTAAAAAAGACAGAATTAGCTTGGTGTGTTACACATACATACATTTAGCCCATGCATATGTTGAAATTGAGTAGCAAATATGGTAAAGTCAACAGAGGTCTCACAAAAGCTATAGAGAAGAAATAGTTTTATTATATTAGAAAGTCTAAGGCTACATGGAGATTTCCAAGACATTAAAAGTTCCTAGAGACACAGCTGCCAGCCTTATTCCTTAGTTTAAAGTGTGTTGTGCCAGAATCCTTTGACGGTGTTGAACAAAAAAGCTAAATATCATAAAATGTTTGATCAGAGCAACTGAGAAAAACCTGCAATGTACAGCCAAAGACTTGCACGAAAAGGAGGAACAACATTTCAATGCAGAGTATAAGATGAACACAAGACTAATATGGCATTCATGTTGAGGCATCTTTCCACTTTTGACCAAAACGAACAAAAAGACGACTTGTAAGCGGAAAACATGATTGTATGAAGGATATCATGAATTCTTTAAAGTATCAGGCTATTTTGGTAAGAATTGTGATGCCATTGGTGCAAAGACTGAAGCTAATGATTTATGGATTTTCCTGTAGGACAATCATCCCAAAGTATACATCCAAAATGTACTTATGCTTGGTTCAGGGATGATAAAATGTTCTTGAGTGGCCTGTTCAGTCACCAGATTTAATTCTCATTAAAAATATTTGGTTGAATTAGAAGAAAGCAATGGCAAAGTGAAAACCAAAGATTACCAGAAAGCTTATTCAGGTGAGGAATGGGCCAAGACTGCAGTAGAGAGGTGACAAAAGCTTCTAAGCAGCAAAATGTCTTGCAGGTCAAGGGGGTTGAATAATTTTGATTGCAACTGTATATAATTTTTTTTTTTTTTTTTTGAGAATGTAAAAATGCTGAATGTCTTGTCTTAGGGTTTTGTTTAGAAGCAGAATATAGAGTTTGTACAGTATAAAAATTTGTACCCAGAGCTAAATCTAACAAAACCTCTAAAAACATTAGGCATCATATATTTGCTAGCTTTGTACATAGATACAAAAAACTGGGCATCATGCACTGAATGACTGAGGATCACATTACCAGATTTTTAAAGTAATTTCGAACACAACAAATGGCTGCAGAAACGTGTTGCATTGCTATCAAAATATCAAAAATGCTTGATATCATCTGACTCGATGGAGTTCCAATTTAAAGCTAAAAATGTTTGATTTTCTGTGAAATCTGTCAACTCGGACTGTATCTGCAGAGTAGCTCTGACAAAATTCTGGGTAAAAGTTCCCAGTGCTTTCCAGCCTTTAGGCTATAAGCTAGGATATGGTTGTAACAGGTGATAACAAGCTGTATATGCAGACAAGAAATGTATCTATTTAAAGCTAAGTAAACACATGCGTGTGTGTGTGTGTGTGTGTGTGTGTGTGTGTGTGTGTGTGTGTGTGTGTCCCAATGTTTATACCAGTATATCAATAAAAAAATAAACGAAAACATGAAATATTTTACAAAAACCTACTGAAAGACAAAAAGCCCATTAAACTTGAACAAGCTACAAATTTAACAAGTGCTAATAAATTGTTGAATAAAGAAAGTTTACTGTTCTTCTTGTTAGACTACAATGTTCCAGTTAGGAAGATAGGCAAAGGAGGTCACTTTCTTTATTAAACTATTTATTAGTACTTGTTTATAGTTCATGTTTTTATTATTGATATACTGGTATGTTTATTTTTGTATATGTGTTATCTCCTAACCTCTTGGTGAAATATGTTGTTGCCTAAAGGTTGTTGATTTTATCCTGTATGGGGATGGACCTTGACATCAGTTTGATAAATATTGGAACCTCCTTGAGAGTAAATAAAAGCTGAATGTTAAAAACATTATAATGTGGTTAAAAATAATATACAAAATGGAACAGACTTTTACAGAACATTGGTCATGTATGTCTGATTAAAGGAAAATCTTTGGGAATTGTTCCTTACTGTATGTTTTTGATATACTAAAAATAACCAGCTCAGAATAATCATTAGCTTGACAATCAGACTTTACTGATTGTGCCATTTTGGATAGTAATGCTTTTGAGTGATATAGTATGGTTTTCCTTCTTTATTAAAGAAACATGTGCGAGAACCATTAATGAGAATGGACGTCACAATTAAATTACTAGTTTGCAGTTTTCAGAATAAGAACTGGTTCCTATGGAAGCCTGTTTCCGCCACTGAGTTAAGCATTTTAAAAAGTAATTCACAATTTGGACTTTTTACAAACTCGCAATTCTGACTTTTTTTCTCAGAATTGCATGATATGAACTCATAATTGTGAGTTATAAAGTGAGAATTGCAAGATAAGAACTCGCAATTCTGACATTTTTTCTCGCAATTACAAGTTTATATCTCACAATTCTGACTTTCTTCTCAGAATTACATGATATAAACTTGCAATTGCGAGTTATAAAATCAGTATTGTGTGATACAAACTTGCAATTGAGAGAAAGAAAGACTTTTTTCAGTTTATATCTTACAATTGTGACTTTTTTTTTTCCCCGAATTGCAAGTTTCTACAATTGCGAGTTAAGTCTTTATTCTCTTCTTTATAACTCGCTCTTGCGAATTTATATCTCACAATTCGGAGAAAAAAGTCAAGACATTTGCGAGAAAAAAAGTCCGAATTGCAGAATTGTTTTTATCTTGCATCACTTTGTAATTCCCAATTGCGAGTTTATATCATGCAATTCTGAGAAAAAAGTCAGAATAAACTCGGAATTGCAAGAAAAATGTCAGAATTACATGATACAAACTCACATTTGAGTTTATTTGACTTCATTTCTCAGAATTGCAAGTTTATAACACAATTCTGAGGAAAAAAAGTCAAAATTGCGAGTTTGTATTATGCAATTCTGAAAAAAAAAGTCATAATTGCGAGTTTTTATCTAACATTTCTCACTTGATAATTTACAATTGCAAGTTTATATCATGCAATTCTGAGAAAAAAGTCAGAATTGCGATATATAAACTCACTTTTGAGTTTATTTGACTGCATTTCTCAGAATTGCAAGTTTATATTATAATTCCGAGGGGAAAAAAAGTCAAAATTGCGAGTTGTGAAGAATTGTGAGTTTTTATTTAGCATTTATCACTTTATAATTCGCAATTACAAGTTTATATCATGCAATTCTGAGAAAAAAGTCAGAACTGCGAGATATAAACTCGGAAATGTGAGAAAAAATGTTAGAATTACGAGATACAAACTCACATTTGAGTTTATTTGACTTCATTTCTCGAATTGCGAGTTTATATCACAATTCTGAGGGAAAAAAGTAAAAATTGCTAGTTTGTATTATGGAATTCTGAGAAAAAAGTAAATTGCAGAATTATGAGATAAAAACTCACAATTAGCTTTTTAAGTTTTCATTCAGTAGCGGAAACAGGCTTTCTTAGATTCCTGCTTTGCAACCCTTAGTTAAATAAAAAGTCCTGGCGGCAAAATTTTCGCTGGACATTACATCCATGCAGATTGCTCTGTCTGTTATATACTGTACATATATAAATCAACTAGGGTTTACTCTTCTTTTTTAACCAAATACTGAAGCGTTCATCATTCTCTCAGACAAATAAAGATTCAGACATTATGAATCACACATTTTGGCCAAAACGAATCAAGTTCTAATACAGTGCTTTAATGTGAAATTTGTTGTTGTTTTTAGACAGAAGCCTCAGTGCGAAATGTAATCACTGCTCTTTGTATTGTATATCAATCTTTGTAATCTATTATATCTCCTCAGCCTGATGTCATATGTAAATATTTGAATATACATGACCACAATCCCTGATATATGGAAGATAGAAAATACTGAAAATTCTCTCAAAAATGGTATATTCTCTGGATGCGAATAACAATAGTTCCACTGCACTGCGAATCTCCAGTATCTTTTCTTTGATGTTCCTCTCTGTAAATCCCATCATTAGGCATTGATTCATGCCATGAATCATAGTGACAATACGCAGCCACATCCACCCTCTCTTAAGGCTGGGAGGCGTTATGACAGTGCATACAAAGGGAGAGATGGAGGTCATTCTCACTCATCCTGAACACAGCACAATACTCGCTGATGCGTTCACAATCTATTCCAGAAATAAAGCAACAAGACAAACTGAAAGCCACTGTTATGTGCCCCCTGTGAGGCCTAGTACCAAAGCTGTCAGTCAGTGAGGCGGTTAGAGATTCAGCCTTATGGTTTGCACAGGGCTCAAAGGGGGCTTTATAGACAACACCGGGCAAGAAGAAGACCAGGAATTGTGAAAAGCGATAGTACAATACATAATTCATTTTTTGACATGAACATGTTTTGAATCAATTAAGCACAGACTCATAACTTGCACATGTACTTATATACACATTTATTTTTTTCATTTTTGTTATTTAACGACAAACGATATATTCAGAATCATAATTCAAAAGTACAGACAGTATATGTTTTACAATATATATATATATGTGCTCACATCTCAGTTATGAAGTATGAGTGAAAAAATGGATAGTCTGCACTAATCATTTATAAACATGAATAAACATGATCTGATTTGCATTAATGAAGTGTGAAGCATGAGTGTACTGAAGAAATGAAAAAATAAATAACAATACATTGTTTAAAATTAATATTCAACTAGTCATTTAGCCAAATTAAGTATGTGATAATAGATTACAATACTTCACTGCATTACTTAATATCGTTTATTTTTATTTTTTTTATTCCTCATTTATTATTTATGCACAAACAGATGGGACTTGTTTCGAATGTCAGATTAAAGGAATAGTTTACCCCAAAATGAAAATTAATCAGTGTCATTATTTACTCACCCTTAGAAGCAGTGACATTTGACAAGATGTGCTGAACGGCACCATAGTTGATTTGAAAGCTAGTGAATAATGACTTACACTTGACAGACATTGCCACTTTTGGCATTTTATTTTAAAAAAAAACTGCAAGTGGGTTTTGAAACGACATGAGATTGAATAAATAATTTTCTTTTTTTTTTGGATGAACTATTGCTTTAATAGCACCAATCATAAGTCAATGCCCTCTATCAAAATCATTTTCCTCACTATAAATGGAGGTTAAAGACTTCACTCCCAGTGCATTCATGTTCATCAGTTTAAGCACTAGCGTTAAGCACTACATTGTATAGGTCATAAAAGAAATAGGCTGGACTGGGCTTCACTAATGACTGGAGTTGTTTAGTCCATCTGTTCTGAATTCCTCTGGGCAGCTGTTGATTGTAGGGTGAACAAGAGCGTTGAAGAAAATGTGATGAAATAATGCCATGTGACGGCCTGATTGACTGTAATCATTCCCAGGTTGTGTCCTCCACCTCCTGTTGTCGTCGCCTCATGATCTCCTGTAGTTCTGTATCCCCACGGCCCCTCTGAGAAAACGAAAGAAATTCAGGCCCACGTTTTCGGACTGCGTTTGAATGTTTAATCTGCACAAATTCAGTAGCTCTGTGACAGACCTCTATTTGAGCTTTCTGCACAGTGATCTGACTGAAGACACGGGAACCCTCATCCCCGCACACGGCTTTCAGCTCTTCCTTACTGAGGGAAAATAGTTGAGCCCCGTTCAGAATACCAAGACATTCCACCACCCTGGAACGTGGAGAGAATATTACATCACATTCTTCTTGTTACTTTTTTTTTTTTTTTTTTAAGTAGTCATTTCATGAGGAATAAAATTTTATTTGATCGTCTGAAATAAACTGCTTCATATACTTTGAAAATATACTGGGGCAAATTCGCTAAACAGGTGTGCAACTTTCTTGATACAGTTTCCAGGCATTAAACGAGCTGAAATATTGGCGTGGATATTTAAATGAAGTGACTTTCATTCTTTTCAGCACAAACACGTCTCTATTTTACAGTGTATAAAAAGAAACTACATAATTTCATGTTCACAAAACCCTTTGAGACTCGAATACTAAGACATTTTCTTGAAATTACATAAAATCTATATCAGACCAACATAATTCTCCCAAATGTTGTCCAAACCAATCAAACTAGTCAGAATTTCATAATGTTGAAATGTTAAGGATTTGTGAGTTCCCAGCATGCTTTGTGGTTACTGTTACAGGATTATTGTTTTGCTGTTTTTTTTTCTCTCTTCATTTCAACTTTTGTTGTTATTTTGTCAGTATTGTTAGTCATTTTGAAGCTTGTGTCCGAGTGTTGAGGCTTACAATATGTTCAAACATTTAAAACTAGATATCTTTGCTTTGTAGGATGATTGTTCTTTCACAAACAATGATAGCGTAGTTCATTTAACACTGAGTTTCATATATGGCTATGTACACAGCTATCAAAACTATACTACAGTAAATTTAATCTGTTACTAAACTAAACTTTGTTGAACAAGAAATCTGCTGTTGTCTTGATGAATGTATTGGCTGAATGAGGCGTTTGTATTTAGTGAACGAAAAATTTAAATTGATAAAGCACAGTAGTGTTACTGAGTACAATTATTATAGTTGAGATGCATCAAGTTGCTTTGGATTTAGCTTTTGCCAACAATTTATTTTTTTACAGCATCTGTAAATTGGGATCATTATTATGGAAGCCCGTTTCTGCCACTAATTTTTTTTTAAGACAATTGCGATTTTTATGTTTTTTATGTTTATATCTCACAATTCAGAATTGTGAGATATTAACTCATAGTTGTGAGTTATAAAGTCAGTATTGTATGGTATAAGCTCGACATTATGAGAAAGTCAGAATTGTGACATATAAACTTTATATCTCTCAATTCTGACTTTGTAACAAGCAGTTGCAATATTGTTTTTCACGCAGTTACAAATTTATATACCGCTATTCTGACTTTATGACTCACAATTGTGAGTTTATATCAGACAATTCTGAGGAAAAAAAGTCGGAATTACAAGAAAAGTCAGAATTGCGCGATATAAATTATTGAGTTTTTATTTCATACAATTGCGAGTTTATATCCCATGAGTCTATAGCTCGCAATTGTGAGTTTATGTCACACAATTCTGAGAAAAAAGTCGGAATTGTGAGTTTATATCTTATAAAGTCTGCATTGAGTGATATAAGCTCGCTATTCTGAGAAAGTCAGAACTGCAAGATATAAACTTGCAATTCTGAGAAATAAAGCTGCAATTGCAAGTTTATATTTCAAAATTCTGAATTGTGAGTTTGTATTACCCAATTCTGAGAAAAAAAAGTCAGAATTGCGAGATGTAAACTTCTTTCTGACTTTTTTTTTTCCGGATTGCGGGTGTATATCTCACAGGCAGTTGCAAATTATTATTTCACACAGTTACGAATTTATTCTGACTTTATGATTCGTAATTGTACAGTAAGTTCATATCACAATTCTGAGAAAAAAAAATCAGATTTGCGAGAAAAGTCGCAATTGCAAGATATAAACTTGCATTTACAAGAATTGTGAGTTTATATCCCTCTTCTCTGACTTTATAACTCGCAATTGTGAGTTTATGTCACGCAATTGTGAGAAAAAAGTCGGAATTGCGAGTTTATATCTTTGCTGCAAGTTATAAAATCAGCATTGCGTGATATAAGCTCGCAATTATGAGAAAGTCAAAATTGCAAGATTTAAACTCGCAATTCTGAGAAATAAAGCGACACTTGCAAGTTTATATCTCACAATTCTGAATTGTGAGTTTGTATTACACAATTCTGAGAAAATAAAAGTCAGAATTGCGAGATGTAAACTCACAATTCAGACTTTTTTTCTCTGTACTGCGGGTGTATATCTTTCAGGCAGTTATTTCTGACTTTATGATTTGCAATTGTGAGTTTATATCACACAATTCTGAGAAAAAAAATCAGAATTGCAAAGAAAAGTTAGAATTTGCGAGATATAAACTTGTATTTGCAAGAATTGTGAGTTTATGTCCCTCTTCTCTGACTTTATGACTCACAATTGTGAGTTTATGTCCTGCAATTGTGAGAAAAAAAGTCGGAATCGCAATATAAACTCACAATTCTGAGAAATAAAGTTGCAACTGAATGTTTATATCTCTTAATTCTGAATTGTGAGTTTGTATTACCCAATTCGAAGAAAAAAAATCTGAATTGCGAGAAAACTTTTGTGAGATAAAAACTTGCAATAACCTTTTTTTATTTTTCATTCAATGCCAGAAACAGGATTCCATACATTATAGATTGCACTGTGTTTATATAACTACTTGCTAGCTGTAGTTTATGTTAAAGCCAGTGGTAAAAGTTCATTTTTATTAAAAATAGATGTTTGCAAGAAAATGTGACCCTTACAACATTCTTATACTGTACATATTATTATGTATGTTTACAGTACATCTTTATCGTAGTCACTCTGGAGCGACCCGGGGGTAAGTACCTTCCTCAAGGATACATGGTTCATCGCCTGTGGGGTTTGAACTTGTAACCTCAGTTAACAGCCCATATGCTTAACCACAAGGTTACATCACCCATTTATATCAGTGAAAGTGTCACATGTTGCAGCTCACGTGTCACTCACGGTCTAGAGAACCCCTTTGCGTTGAGCCAAGCGTGGACCTCAAAGGGCTGGGATTCATATGTGATGGCCATGGACATACTTGAACGCTCCACCCGAAAGTTTCGAGCTGGGGGCTGGGCCTTATTGTCGGTTATCCTCTTCAGCAATTCATCATTTACCTCCTTCTGTTGGTCGCGGTCTAGAGAAATAGACAGAAGAAGCGAGAGATAGAGAAACAAGCACTGGGACAGAGACACAGTGAAAAAGATTGCCCAAGACAGGAGCAATGAGCTCTGGTGGGAATCTGCAATCTATGTACATAAGAGCGCTCTCACACCAAATTCATTTCCCACTTCTCTGCATTTTTTCGGCAGACTTTCCCCGCTCTCCATCTCACAGCAAATACAGCGAGCAGATAAGAGGTACGTACTATCTTTATCCCTGGAGGATTTATTCATCTCCAAAACCTCGGCGTGATTTACAGGGCCAGCGGAGGTACCTTTGTAAGGATTCACAGCCTGCAGAGATAGAACAAAAGCCAGGGAAAAACAGAGGGGCAGAAAAAGAAAGAGTCGACGCCTGCCATGTAGAGTGGGAGAATATATGTGTGCACTTTCCATGAATAGGGTACAAAAAAGAGCCTGAAAGTCTTTTTTAAAAAATGTAAAAAAAAAGTATTTTGCTCTTTTTCCACAAGTGGTCGGTGAAAGAAAGTGCTTAACCTTCAGAAAATAGTCTGATATATTATATTAACCTATTTCTGTTCAGTTTCCATGAGGTGTGCAATTTTTTCAACCATGTAAGCAAAACTGTGACCTGTCTAAATACAGCTTAAAATTTATATGTCATTTTGTAAGACTAAACATATAATGTTATATCATAATATATATATATTTATACAACAGTTCTTGTTCTTGAATCTGATTGGCTGATAAGAGTTTGATATTAGAGTGATATCAGAGCTCATCTTTTTATGTATCACACCGCTTGCTGTATTTCTCACAGCGAGTGTCATGGCGGATACTCAAATCCACTATAATTTAGGAGTAATACTGTTTTTGTGTCACAGAATGTAATTTTAGGAGATTTTTAGGCAAGAATGTACTAATTTGGATAATTCAAATCATTTGTGTTAATGTTTTCTGACATATAAAAACATTAGCACAAGGCGTCATAAATCCACCGAGAGTGCCTCACCGCGGGCAGATCTTCTGGAATTTGCCACTTGCTCTGATGTTGCTGTAGTGGTTAAACATGAGATAAAAAATTATTTTGGGTAAATCTAATGGACAGTCTTTTGTCTCATTAAACTATTATTTGTTCCAGAGCAAATAGTTTTGGCAAAATCTCATCATTATTATATAAATTCAATGCTGTATATCGGTGCGCTGCCTGTGTACTTTTGACTGAATTGTCTAGCAACTTTTATGATGGCTGTTGTTGTTGTTGTTTATTACATTTTCAATAAATAATATTTTATATAAATTATTAGTATTTCATACTATTATATAAAATTAATATACATACTATAATAATATTACAAGTAATATTTCATACCGTATTTTATATAAATAATAGTATTTAATACTGTTTAGTATTAACAGTATTGAGAAAAAAAGGTTTTATTTTACGCAATTGAGAGTTTATATCCCACTATTCTGACTTTATAACTCAAAGTTGTGAGTTATGTCACACAATTCTGAGAAAAAAAAGTCAGAATTGCAAGTTAAATCTTAGTTGTGATTTATAAAGTCAGTATTGCTAAGCGTGTGTTTGTGATGGTGATTTTAGTTACACTGTTCTGCCATTAGATGACGACAAAAGATAGTTCCCCTTCAGTCGAATCACTTCGACGTTACATGGGAATTCGCTTAGAATCCAATCATATCTGAGCCTTATACAAAAGGCCAATGAAAATT
This sequence comes from Garra rufa, assembly GCF_049309525.1. Lineage (NCBI taxonomy): Eukaryota > Metazoa > Chordata > Actinopteri > Cypriniformes > Cyprinidae > Garra > Garra rufa. Next base: position 33,202,605 of record NC_133371.1, read on the forward strand.
GGCGAGTGGCATTTGCATGATGCGCCACGCCCCGTACATACGGGTATAAATAGCGACGTCATGCGCCAGTCAGACAGCTTCTTCGCTTCAGATCCGTCTGAATGTTGAGCCTGCTTTCTCTGCTAAAGAGTCTACAATCTTCAAAAGAAAAGAGTTCTTCCAGAGTTCCTGCTCTCTCTCCTGACGTGCTGCAACTAAAAGAGCTTATCCTTCTGCAGCCGTCAGCGATCTCCCGCGGGCTGCCGTTTTCACGGCCACTACAGCCTCTCGCGGTCCGTCGTTAAGCCGTCAATGCTTTTCGGCCACCGCGGCGAGACGCGGGGGGGACTTAACTGTCACCGTGCAGAACGCACCGCCGGCCCAGAAAGCCCTGCGGTCTTCTGTCACACAGCGTGGTCCCGTCGAGTTCCCGGAGCAGTACGCTTCCCCGCCCAGCGGGCTGAGCGTCTCCTTCGGTGCTCCTGCGGAGGATGAGATGTCGACCGCAGCATCAGAGGGAGAGTCGGTCGGCGAGGCGGACGCTTCGGCGGCGCGGCCCCCTCCAGAGGTGGCCGCTCCGTCTGAGGTGGACGTTGAGCTATCGACTATGCTCCTCCGGGCCGCCAGGGGGATCGGTCTGGAGGTGCCCCAGGCGCCCCCGGCCGATCCTTCTAGGCTGGATGATTGGTTCCTGGGGAGGGCCCCCGCGGCTCCACCTCGCCCCCCCTCGGTCCCATTCTTCCCGGAGGTGCACGAGGAGCTGACGAGATCCTGGCGGGCCCCCTTCTCATCACGGCCCCGCCCCAGCTCCTCTCCCCTCACCACCCTCGATGGCGGGGCGGCCAGGGGGTATGCAGCGATTCCCCGGGTCGAGCGCGCTGTGGCGGTGCATTTGTGCCCACGCGGCGCTGCCACCTGGAGGGATCGTCCGCATCTCCCGTCCAGGGCGTGCGAGCGCTCGTCCGCCCTTGCGGGCCGCGTTTACCACGCCGCTGGACAGGCCGCCACCGCCCTGCATGCTATGGCGATCCTCCAAGTTTATCAGGCCCAGGCCCTGAAACAGCTGCACGAGGGTGGTCCCGACCAGGGGGTTATGGAAGAACTCCGCGCCGCCACCGACTTCGCCCTACGGGCGACGAAGGTCACGGCGCGTTCCCTTGGTCAGGTGATGTCCACAGCCGTGGTCCAGGAGCGACACCTATGGCTCACTCTGGCCCAGATGGCAGACGTCGACAAAGCTCGCTTTCTTGACGCTCCTATCTCCCAGAGTGGCCTATTCGGCGACACTGTCGAGGACTTTGCCCAGCAGTTCTCGGCAGTCCAGAAGCAGAGGGAGGCCATTCAACACATCCTGCCCCGCCGCGAGTCCAAACCCATCCCGCCGCCGGTGGCTCAGCCTCCCCCCGCTCGTCGCCGAGGGCGCCCCCCCGCGGCCCCCACCAAACCTGCTCCGTCGCCTGCTGAACCCAAGAAGGAGACGGCCCGACGTCGAGCCGGCCGCGGGGGCGCGGCGCCGCCCGCCTCTCAGGGACCTGCAAAGAACACCCGCAAGAGAGCCGCGAAACGTCCCTGACGCGGGCAACCCGGAGGTGGAGAAGTTTGTTCTTCAGGGGACGAGAACATCTGCGTCCCCGCTCCCGCTGGAGGGCCGGGGGTTGTTGTGCACTTTAACGCTGCCGCCGGCCCACGGGTCGGCGGTACCCACAACTTCAATAAAAGAGCAATTTCCTTCACCTCCGGGGCCTCGGCCCCGTGTTCCCGTTCCGGGCGGCACCAGGATGCCCTCTCGGAGCCGGACTCGGAGCTGTCTTTCGCCAGCGCGGGAACCTGGGAAGAAGGTAGGCCCTGCTCAGAGCAGCTTGTCTCCCCTTCCTGTTCCCCCCCTAGGCTGCCCCACCACGGTCACGTCGGTCAACGTTCCCTTGACACCCCTGTCGAGGCGCTTGGGGGCCTGGCTTCAGCTCCCCAGCCCCTCGCGGTGGTTGATACGGACGGTACGTCTCGGCTATGCGATTCAGTTCGCCAAAGCTCCGCCCAGGTACAGAGGTGTCCTTCACACTCGTGTCCACTCAGACACCCACGCCGCTGTCCTGCGTGCAGAGGTCGCAGTCCTACTGGCGAAGGATGCGATCGAGCTTGTCCCTCCAGCCGAGATGAGGTCAGGGTTTTACAGTCCCTACTTCATCGTGCCCAAAAAGAGTGGTGGGTTAAGACCCATCCTGGATCTCAGAGTCCTGAATCGGTCCCTTCTCAGGCTGCCGTTCAAGATGCTCACGACGAAGCGCATGCTCTCATGCATTCGTCCCCAGGATTGGTTAGCAGCCATCGACCTGAAGGACGCGTACTTCCATGTCTCGATTCTTCCTCGCCACAGGCCCTTTCTTCGGTTTGCGTTCGAGGGTCGAGCATACCAGTACAAAGTTCTCCCATTCGGCCTGTCCCTCTCTCCTCGCGTTTTCACCAAGGTTGCGGAAGCGGCCCTGGCCCCTCTTTGGCTGTCAGGTTTCCGCATCCTCAACTATCTCGACGACTGGCTTCTGATAGCCCACTCTCGAGAGGTGCTTTGCGACCAGAGGGACCTGGTGCTTCAGCACCTCAGCCGCCTGGGCCTTCAGGTCAACCGAGAAAAGAGCAAACTCTCCCCAGTGCAGAGGATCTCTTTTCTCGGCGTGGAGCTGGACTCGGTCTCCATGACAGCCCGTCTCACCAACGAGCGCGCTCAGTCGGTGCTGAGATGTCTAGATTTATTCAGGCACAAGACAGCGGTTCCTCTAAAAACTTTTCAGAGGCTCCTGGGGCATATGGCAGCTGCGGCCGCGGTAACGCCGCTGGGCTTGCTTCATATGAGACCGCTTCAGCACTGGCTACACGACCGAGTCCCGAGACGGGCATGGCACCGTGGCACACTCCGGATTGGCGTTTCCCCGCAGTGTCGCCGCCTGTTCAGCCCGTGGTCAGACCCTGCCTTTCTCCAGGCCGGAGTACCCCTGGGGCAGGTGTCCAGGCACATCGTGGTTTACACGGATGCCTCCACCACGGGTTGGGGTGCTGTGTGCAACGGGCAAGCAGCTTCGGGCTCCTGGACAGGACCTCGACTGCAGTGGCACATCAATTGCCTCGAGTTGTTGGCTGTGCTTCTGGCCCTTCGTCGCTTCCGACCGACGTTGCGTCAGAAGCACGTACTTGTGCGTACCGACAGCACTGCGACTGTGGCTTATATCAACCGCCAGGGCGGCCTCCGCTCCCGTCGCATGTCACAACTCGCCCGCCGTCTGCTCCTCTGGAGTCAAACGTGGCTAAAATCGCTACGTGCCATTCACATTCCGGGGGAACTCAACCGTGCAGCCGATCAGCTCTCACGGCAGTCCACCCTCCCTGGAGAATGGCGACTCCACCCCGAGACAGTCCAGCTGATTTGGAGGCATTTTGGGGAGGCCCAGATAGATCTGTTTGCCTCCCCCGAATCCTCCCACTGCCAGCAGTTCTTCTCCCTCAACGAGGTATCCCTCGGCAGGGACGCTCTGGCCCACAGCTGGCCTCCGGGGCCCAAGTACGCCTTTCCCCCAGTGAGCCTCCTTGCACAGACCCTGTGCAAGATCAGGGAGGACGAGGAGCAGGTTCTCCTGGTCGCCCCATACTGGCCTGCCAGGACCTGGTTCCCAGAACTCATTTCCCTCGCGGCAGCCCCTCCCTGGAAAATCCCCTTGAGGAAGGACCTTCTTTCTCAGGGGATGGGCACTATTTGGCACCCACGTCCCGATCTATGGAACTTGCACGTCTGGCTCCTGGACGGGACGCTTCAGACCTCGCCGGCCTTCCACAGGCCGTGGTAGAAACCATCACTCAGTCCCGAGCCCCCTCTACAAGGCAGGCGTACGCACTGAGGTGGGGTCTATTCGTCGACTGGTGTTCCTCACGAGAACAGGACCCACAGAGATGCACGATTGCAGTAGTGCTTTCCTTCCTGCAAGAGAAGTTGGAGCGCAGGCTGTCCCCTTCGACTCTCAAAGTGTATGTTGCCGCTATTGCCGCACATCACGATGCAGTGGATGGATCATCCCTAGGTAAGCACCCTCTGGTCGTGAGATTCCTCAGAGGCGCTAGGAGGATCAATCCTCCCAGACCGCGCCTCGTACCCTCTTGGGACCTCTCCGTCGCCCTCCAGGGCCTGCGGGGACCTCCCTTCGAGCCCCTCGCCTCAGTTGAGCTTAAGTTTCTGTCATTGAAGACAGCGCTCCTGACTGCGTTGGCCTCCATCAAGAGGGTGGGGGATCTGCAAGCTTTCTCTGTCGACGAAGCGTGCCTGGAGTTCGGGCCCGGCGATTCTCACGTCATCCTGAGACCCCGGCCCGGCTATGTGCCCAAGGTTCCCACCACGCCTTTCCGCGATCAGGTGGTGAACCTGCAAGCTCTGCCCTTGGAGGAGGCAGACCCAGCTATAGCATCGTTGTGTCCAGTCCGTGCTCTGCGCACTTACGTAGACCGCACTCGGCACTTCAGACGCACTGAGCAGCTCTTTGTCTGCTTCGGAGGTCAGCAGAAAGGGAATGCTGTCTCCAAACAGAGGTTGGCGCATTGGGTGGTAGAAGCCATCTCCCTGTCTTACTTGTATCAGGGAGAGCCTTGCCCCTTAGGCTTGCATGCCCACTCCACACGGAGTGTTGCATCTTCCTACGCGTTGGCACATGGCGCCTCATTAGCGGACATCTGCAGAGCTGCCGGCTGGGCGACACCAAATACCTTTGCCAGGTTTTACAACCTTCGCTTAGAGGCCGTGTCCTCCCGAGTTCTGACAGGTGACCGGGAGGACGGCTAGTGTCGGCTTGCTGCGCCATTCCCACGTGGATCCGTGCGCTATCTCCCAGTCTGTTCCCTCCGGCGAACCTGGGTCCTCCATGCCCCTCAGTCCGGGCTAGACGCGGAGTAGCTCTTGACTGTGCTCCTGCCGGGTCTCCTTCGCCCCGCAGGTTGTGGCTATTTTTCTCTATATTTTTCCAGGGGTCAACCAGAAGGCCTCTGTTTCCCTCGTATATCCCTAAAACCCCCTTATGGATATATTGAATTTCTTATTTTCACATGGACAGAATTCATGTCTCCGCCCCCCCAACCCCTGCTTCAGTTTCTGGCATCCCTGGGGACCCCCCTTCTCGGGCCCCAGGGCGTTGGGAAGGTTACGTTAACGTCCGCCTGTTGACACGTCCGCCTGCCGGCACGTGGTCGTTGCGTAACGCGGCGCAGGGACGTGGCTTGTTCCATAGGGTCAGTTCCCATGTAACGTCGAAGTGATTCGACTGAAGGGGAACGTCTAGGTTACGTAGGTAACCCTCGTTCCCTGAAGGAGGGAACGGAGACGTTACATCCCCTGCCACGTCCCTGTCGTCGCGCTGACGCCGGCTCAACCCGGCTCCTCAGCGAAGAACCTGTCTGACTGGCGCATGACGTCGCTATTTATACCCGTATGTACGGGGCGTGGCGCATCATGCAAATGCCACTCGCCAATTTTCATTGGCCTTTTGTATAAGGCTCAGATATGATTGGATTCTAAGCGAATTCCCATGTAACGTCTCCGTTCCCTCCTTCAGGGAACGAGGGTTACCTACGTAACCTAGACGTTTTTTACGAGTCAGCTGTAAAGTCTTTTACATTAAAAACTAAACACTCTTTTAAACATTTAAAGTTATTTTTTAGTTTCAACAACAGCTTGACGCAGTGAACAAATGCACTAAACAGCGCTTTCATCAGAAATCACCGTTTCAACAGATGAAAGGATATTAATATTACGACAAAGATAATGCTTTCCTCTGCAGACATTCAAACTGATGGGGGTTTTTTAGCTGAATCACAGCCAAATCGCAGCCGTGCCAATATATAGTCATATCTCACGTCTACTTGTCTGATATTGATTATATATAGGAAAAATATATATATGTGACCCTGGACCACAAAACCAGTCATAAGTTTAAATTTGACAAAACTGAGATTTATACATCATATGAAAGCTCAATAAATAAGCTTTCTATTGATGTATGGTTTGTTAAGATAGGACAATATTTGGCTGAGATACATCTATTTGAAATCAGAAATCTGAGGGTGCAAAAAAATCAAAAAGACTGAGAAAATCACCTTTAAAGTTGTCCAAATTAGGTTCTTAACAATGCATATTACAAATCAAAAATTACATTTTGATATGTTTACAGAAGGAATTGTACAAAAAATCTTCATGGAACATGAACTTTACTCAATTTCTTAATGATTTTTGGCATAAAAGAAAAATCAAAAATTTTGACCCATGCAATGTATTTTTGGCTATTGCTACAAATATACCCCAGCGACTTAAGACTGGTTTTGTGGTCCAGGGTCACATATATTTTAAAAATAGTACAGGCCAAAATCAAATCTATTAGATTTAACTACAAAAAACATGGTATTTGTGCCTCTAATACTAAACTAAATGATCTAAAATAGTGTTGTGAATATTTAAATTAAGTCACTGTCCATCTTTTCAGCCCAAAAACATGCAAATTGGGCTCATTACATGTAATTCGTAGAACTATGGACCTTATTCGGGGTAGAGCCATATTTAATTTTTGGCAGGACTGAAAATGAAAAGGAAAAAAAAAAAAACTTTCAGTAGGCAGAAACTCTATAAAACGGTTTTAAAATTCAAAAGTTGTAAAAATTGTATACAGTGTGTGCCACTGTAAAGGCTGTAAGCATATCCCTCACAGCTTCATTTTTATCTAGTTAAATTCAGTATGATGTCTATCCTGATTAAAGACTATGTGCCAGTTGTGGTTTTTGTTACAGCCAGTGGTAAATAAATTACATTGTAAAATATAATCAAATAGAAAACAGTTATTTTAAATTGTACAAATATTTCAAAATTGTACTGTTTTTGCTGTACTTTGGATCAAATAAATGCAGGCTTAGTGAGCAGAAAAGATGTCTTTAAAAAACATTAAAGATCTTAATGTATAATGCTTAAACAAAAAGTAATAAGACATTGAAGTGTACCATATTCATGAAATGTGCCTTGTAGAATGTAAAAAATAAACCAGACAGTTTGATAAACTGTGTTACAGTGAGGTTTTTTGTACTGCAAGCTAACCTGGCTGTTGAAGAGGGCAGCACGGTTGTACTGCTGCTCTCCTGGTTTGACCTCTTCTAGCACATTACACGGCACGTAGCCCGACTGACCGCTGCGGTTCCTTAGCCGCCGCCACTGTTTATTGTTTTCCAAGACCTAGAAGCACATGATATTCATGTCTGCTATTAGTACTGAGTGTGCATGAAGCAGTGTTTTTTTCTGGAACAAATATATTCTTTAGACTCTGTTCATTGTCTACATGTTGTCTAATTGTAACTAAGAGGTTTTGGTGCAGCGGTTGTGAGATACTGTGTCCCAATGATGCATCCTACTATTGGGATCCTAGAATGAAATCCCAGTGATACCAGGCTCAGGCCGGGCATGTCTAGAAACACGATTATCCGTGTTTCCAGATGGATTAGCCAATTGGGGGTAATCCCTCCTGATCACTTCAGTAGTTCTCATGTAAATAGAGTGCCTCGGGGCTGGAGGCTGTTCTGAGAGGAATGGCAGACATCTGAAAGTGACAGGTTGAAAGGACACCTTCCTACATGCTTGACTTCAGCTTTCTAAATTGTTGTGGGTATTGTGCATTTGCAAGTGCTTACACTCTTAAACACAAAGGCTCTTTAATGGCATTCATGGTTCCATGAAGAATAACGTCCTTGGAACATTTCCATTCTAGAAAAAGGTTCTTTATAGTGGAAAACATTTTCCTCACACTAAGAGAATTTTTTTTAGGAAATGTTCACTGAAAGGGACCAAAAATGTTTTTTTGTTTTTTTTTCTGTGGATTGCTCTCTTTATTTTAACCCTATATAGTTCACCCAAAAATGAAAATTTACTTAAAATGTACTCACTCTCAGGCCATCCAAGATGTAAATGAGTCTATAAGTAATCAAAACGAATCCATCAATTAACGTCTTTTGAGGTTAAAAGCTGCATGTTTGTAAGAAACAACATCATTATGCTGTTTTAACTGTCACTTCTGGCCGAAATACTTATTAGGGGCCAAGCACAAAAGGTGCGAAGGCACCTATTGTATCCATTGGCGTTCTTCTTCTTCATCTTTTTCCGTTTCTTCTTCCGCTCTTGAATCTATTGCTGCCCATAGAACCGCTTGCAGGAAAGTTGTGAAATTTGGCACACTGATAGAGGACAGTCTGAACACTTACCATAGCAAATTTGAAGTCTCTAACTTAAACTCGCTAGCACCACCACTTGTCCAAATTTTCCTTAATCTTTATGCTAATAACTTTTTAACCATAAGACACAGAAGGAAAACCCTTGGCTCATGCCTAGTCTAATGAACACAAAAATTAAAAAATAGTAAGGTTTAGTTTTTTTCATGTTTTTAATAGTTCGTAAAACCTACTTTTTTGAACTCATCCTAGACGGTTGGTCCGATTTTCACCAAATTTGATCAGATCATCTTCAGGCCATGCAGGCAAAAAATTATGTATTTTGTGTCAATATACGAAACGGATTTCGTTTAACACATCAACGAATCTGCTGGCAAGATGCCAAACTGCATCTGAGGCTGTATCTCTGCAAAGCTTTGACATATTTACATCAAACTTTGTATGTGTTATTGTCACCTCAAAATATTCATTGGTTAATGCCGAGAACATAGATAACAATTTTACTAAAGTCAGCCAAACTTCCTGTCCACCATTTTTATTTATGTTGAAAACCTACTTTTTCGAACTCCTCCATGACCATTCGTCCGATTTTTACCAAAATTGAGTTAGATCATCTTCAAACTGTGCTGACACAAAGTTATGGATTTTGTGGCGATAGATGAAAACATTTTCGAACAGCACGCTACAATTTTTTGGCTTGATGCCAAAATGACTCTCAGGCTTTATCTCTGCAAAGCTTTGACATAATGACACCAAACTTTGTCTGTGCCATTGTCACCTTACACAGAACACACCACATTGATTTAATAACAGTGCCACCTGTTGGTGAAAAGTGATAAGCCATTAAAACATATTACTAGGAGTTCTACATTATTTTTCTACCATTTTGACTAAAATCATCTTTAAATGGCTTCCTTTACTCATTATTGCAGCTATATTTGGACTTGTCCATAATCCATAAAACAGTCCTGTTGGACAGTTTTCGCTTGACAGTACATATTTTTCTCCTGATTCAGACGAGACAACATTAGGAATATTATGGATATATGATTGATGCATTTGAAATTAAAAAGATTTTAATGATGGATTTGTTTCTTACAAACATGTAGCATTTCGCTTGAGACATTAATCGTTGCACAGGAGTTGTCAAATTTGTAATGTTTTTAGCATCTCTAATTTTCTAATTAACGGTACCCATTTACTGCAGAAGATCCATTGGTGAGAAAGTAATGACAAAATTCTGCAAATCTGTTCTGTTAAAGAAGCAAACTTATCTATATCTTGGATTGGTGAGTACATTATCAGCAAATTGTGTCATTAATTATCTACCATCATGTTGTTCCAAACCAATAAGACCTTTGTTCATCTTTGTAACACAAATTAAGATATTTTTGATGAAATACAAGAACTTTCCAAGTTGTGTTGCATAGACAACAGCAGAATGCTCATCAAAGACTGACAGAGAAAAGAATAAATTGATGAATAGAGTCATCATTTTTGTTTTTTGTTTTTTTGTGTACAGAATGTATTCTTATAGCTTTATAAAATTAAGATTGAATCACTGATGTCACATGGACTATTTTATTGATGTCCTTTCTGGGCCTTGAAGGTGTCAGTTGCATTGCTGTCCATGCATGGTCAGAAAGCTCTCGAATTTCATCAAAAATATCTTAATTTGTGTTCAAAAGAGAAATCACGGTCTTATGGGTTGGGGACAACATTAGGGTCAGTAATTAATAACAGTAATTAAGAATTTTCATTTTTGGGAACTATCTCTTTAAGAGTGTAGTGTTACAATAATGTGCATTTGCAAACAGAGTCTCATTTAAGGTATCATGAAGTAGACAGAACTAGATTTTTATATTTTTATCATCTAGATATGTTGTGTTCAATCTAGTTTCCCTCAGGTTCTCCACAAACTTTTGACCAACAGGATTTTTTTTTTTATCATTTATGTTTAAACATCGGCCTACAGAGTCTTCTAGACCTTGAGCACTGCATGAGAACTGTAGTCGTGCTTTCTTTTCTTCTGCCTCCCACACGGTGTACCTCAGACCTGTTCTGCCCCGTTCCCCATCCTCCTCCACCTCCTCACAGAGGGTCATCCGTACCTCCAGCACCTCACCCGGCTGCACGGAGAGCTCATTGGCATTACGCGCCACGAAGTGATAACGGATCCTGACATGTTGTAGGTCGCTGTTAGACCTGTGGTAGAAATAGTAACACAGCACAATACTTTGAAGTGCATTCATAGGTGAGGCTGCAGTTACACATGACAGTATTTTTAGAAGTTAGATTTTGTATTTTTAGCCTTGAGTTTGGTAAGCTGATCTATGCACCTCTTTGAGAGCTTGCAGTTGCAGTTTTAGTTATTGTAGATACTTTAAAGTAGGGGTGGGAGAAAAAATCGATTCACCTAACTATTACGATTCTTTTTGAAACGATTTAAAAATCAATTGGTTTACCTCAGAATCGATTTATATTTAATTATTTTACTTTTCCTAAGAGGTGGTGGGGAGAAGTTACCGCTTTTATTCCAACAGAGGGCTAAATGTATAAATGTGTTGCACTTTAAACAGCACCACGTATATGGCGTATAACATCAAAGTACTGCGAGAGCGATTTGAAAGCATGCAAAGCCATCTGCTCTCTCAGGGCTCCAGACGTTTTGCGACCATTTTTTCTGCCGGTGGGACTAATTTTTGTGAGCAGTCGCACTGGTGCGACCACTGCGTTATTCAACTCAACTAAAGCAAAACTAAACCGCACTACATTTTAGCTCCGCAGCGCAGACCGTTTATCAGCTAGGACCGCAAAGCAAACAAATTTGTCCGAGCTCAAAACAGCTTTACTCGGGAGCCAAGTTGATTTTGCGACACTTTTTTTGGTGCACAGTGGTGCACAGTGCTCATGTATTCATTCGAATTGTGCCCAGAATTCTCTGTTATAAACAGCGCTGACTTATGTCAGAAAACTGCGGCATTCTGAAAAGTTGAGATGTTTTCTGCCCTCCAAAGGCAAAGCACAGTAACTACACATTTGGTCAAAATTGAGTTAAGGCTTAAAATGGACTTTGTGACAACTGTTTTGTCTTGTGGCAAAGTCTCCTGGTTCAATTTTGTCCCATTTCAGAGAAACAAGAGTGTCAACATGTTTGACTAGCTGGCGTAAAAATTTTAAAGGCATTTTTCTCACTTTCAGTGTTAGCGTAGTTACTGCACTTTGCCTTTGGAGCGCAGTTTTTATCTCGATGCGGCGCGGACGCTTCCATAATGAGCGCGCATACCGCGCATCTACATTTGAAATAACGAACTTGAGCTTGCAAAAGACGCGACATGTGAACGGCCCCTAAAGCTCTAACATTATCCAGTTTGAATGTGTTTTTTAACGGGATGATCAAAATATACTTTGTGGTAAATGAAGTAAAATTTGTTATGCCGAGAAAACATGACTAAAACAGTTTGCAAAGTAACATAGCACTAGCCCTAAAAGCAATATCGAAATCGCAATACATATCGTATCGGCACCCAAGTATCGCGATAGTATTGAATTGGGAGGTAGGTGTATCGTCCCATCCCTACTTTAAAGTCATATTGAAGTCAATGTGAAGGCATGTTTGCAAGCCATTCTACTTCTCTGATGTATGAAATGGGATATTCAATGTGAAAAAAAAATATCATCTGGATTTGATTGAATAAAAAGTAAAGATTTTATGCAAGAGTGGGACCAGGTGTTGGTTTGATAAATGCTTAAATAGCCTAGATATTTGGCTGTTGATTATCATTATCCAGTAGTTGTTTCAGAGGAAGTTTAATTTATTTGGAAGACCCTGCACTAATAAATTGTTCAATATAAGCAAGAATAATGCAAAAAAAATAAATAGGGACACTTTAGATTTCATGCCGGCTTTCAAAGAAATCCAGCAGACCAAACAACTTTGTCTAGAGGCCAGTCTATGAACAAACAACTCGTTATAGCTAACAAGCCGGCATAACAAGCTACTTTGTAAATGCTTGTTTTTCCTTTAAATCTGTTAGAAATAAACCAAACTTTTGGTTTTAATGATATGTTGACAAATCTGAATTCCTGCAGCTTTGCAAACTATATATGAACAGAACATACATCATAATAAACACCTATCAACAGGGTGTTTTGCTGTGTATTGTTCCTTGCTTTGTAAATCAACTTTATGACACAAACAAGCTATAAAGCACTAAAGAACTCTACATGATAAACACATGCATGCAGAACCGGTTTATCATAATGGACTGGTTATAACTTACGACTCAAGCATCCTTTTTTCAGAAGAGCCTGCTGTTGCTTTCCTGCAAGCGCGCCGTGAGTCGCTGCACCATCCGCCAAGGTGGAAAGTAACTTGACGTGCTGCCGCCTGCACATGCGGTGTAGCTCATGCATATTTCAGCGGGCCTGCACAGAGCATGGAGAACTTTAAACTGAACGTACTGGTCCCCATGCATCATTAATGTGCTGGCCTACCTCCCTCCTCCTCGTCCAGTCGTAGAGCGTTGAGGATAACCGCAGTGGCCCAGTGTCCAGCCTGTGCCAAGACCTTCTTTCTTGAAGCCCATAAATAAATAAACATGCTGAACGCTGGAAACTGGCACTCCACTACACAACAGGCAGATTTGTTTTCGCCTGCAATCGCAGTTTGTTTTACACGCTCCAGATAACCGACCATATATTTTAACAGTCTCATAATTGTAGCCATTCAGCATGTCACTCTTAATAAATTGCCACCGTAAAAATGCAATTATCAACTTTATATATTTATATACTTATAAAACAATGGTATAATAAATTGTTATCTCTATATAAATTATTAAAGGGTGAAAAATCATAATCCATGGCGGCTTAGATGTAACATCACAGCCTGCATACTTAAAAATAGCTTTTAAAGCTTTCGAGTGAACACTATCAGAGGTTAAAATGACAATGAAATATAAATATTTTAAAAATCACAAGCATATGTGCCTGAAAAAAGGAATATTCAGGGTTCAATACAAGTTTAGTACAGTATACTGACAGTATATGTGCTATTACAACAAAGAATAATAAGGTAAGACTTTACAATAAATCAACATTAGTTAACATGAACTAAGAAAGAACAATACTTCCACCACATTTATTAATCTTAGTTAATGTTAATTTCAGCTTTTGCTAATGCATTATTAAAATCACAATTTGTTTTTTAATATTAGTTAATGCACTGTGAACAAACATAAAGATTTATAATTACTGTAATAAATGTTTTGTTCATTGTTTGTTCATGTTAATACATTAACTAGTTAATATGTTAACAAATGACACCCTATTGTGAAATATTACCAATAATAATACTAAAATGGTGTTTAGTTTGAGCTGTAGAGCTGATTAAATTATATTTTTTTCAATTGTTGTCATGTTATTGTAAAACTAACCAAAAAAAGGATATTTTGCATTAAAAAAAACAGCTTAACACTCATCTGCAAAATGGTATTTTACTGAAATAAGAGGAATCATTTAAAATTCATGTTATTTTTTTATTTAGTACTGACCTGAATAATATATTCCACACAAAAGACATTTACATATAGTCCACAAGAAAAAATAATGAGCTAAATTTACCCTGATCTTCACATTCAAAAGTTTTCACCCCCTGGTACTTAATGCATTGTTTTTCCTTCTGAAGCATCAGTGACCATTTGAACCTTTTGTAATAGTTGCATACGAGTCCCTCAGTGTAAAAAGGTCAGTACTATATATTAATATTTTGTAGAATCCCTCTTATTTTGGTAAAATAATTAACATTTAGCAGATTCTGCAAAGTGTGTGTAAACTTTTGACTTCAACTGTATTTACAGAAGTTTCATTAATGAGGCAAATACTGTTTATATTAAACAGTTACTTGTTAACCATGAGTTAATGTTCATCAAATTGTTATTTTGTGGGAGAACTATTTCTTTAACTGTCCTAAATCCAGAATATTCCATTACAACATATACAATACCTTTTGGCATGGCATGTTGATTGACAGCCTATCGCCACGGCCCTATCAGTACATCAAGCATTTCTTTAGCACAGAGCAGTTCACATCACAGCCTGAAGAAACAGTAACCTTTCCACAATCCTCAGTTGTCGACCCAGTCTGTGACCTGTAATAGTATAATAACGTTGGAAGATGTTATCATCCCAAAGCCGGTCGTGGGAGGACCCCGTTTTCACCTACAATTGGATAGCACAAACATGATGACACCATGCTTCTAGAACATGGACTGGTGTTTCTATTGGTGATGTGTTTGGTTTATTCCACAGGCTCAGTGTAATCCTTTGCCAAAAGCGTCTACCCCCACAATGCCATGTTCAGATTGCTATAGAGCATAGTCTGAATGCCAAACATGTGAATCCGATTTCACGTTTAAAATGCATTTGTATTTTTATTTACATTTGTTTTTGTTTTCCTGAATGCATGGCAGTGTTATACAGTGGAAATGTGTTCTGCTAGCAATTCTCCTTGTTTTGTGTGGGTTATAGCATGTTGCAGTACTTTTCCAGAGGGTTTATTTTATATAAAAGAGTGATTGGTTATATTCCGGTAAACAAAATCTATTTACTTTTGGTCTTATGTCATCAAACAAATGAACAATGGTGTTTACCACCTTTGCTAAACTGTCTTTCTTGTACAACATACGTAGTTATTAAAATGGCATCTAATTAGAGGCATTGAGCAGGCGTTTTACATAAGATTAATTGCATTTTTGAGAGCACTTTTTCTTCATTATTATTCTGCCGTGCAAATGGATTCACTGCAACTGTAATGCATATTCATTTTCAGGAAGCTTGGAAATTGTGGGAAATTAGCCAAAGGTGGATCTGGGCTGCTGTGAGGGTACAAGCAGAATGCGTAATACAGGAGCGCTGCTTTTGCTCCCTGAAGTCTGGGCCGGCCTTAACTTCCATCCTGAACTATGGTGGGCTGTGCCTCAAGACAGAGCATGTACACATTGTTATTCTAAGATATTTAAAGGGGACACATCTTAAAAAGGAATATTTCCTAGCTCTCACAAGATAAAAGTTACAGTAGCATGCATTCACAATGCAAAGGTTACGTCCTGTTTAAAAGAATCGTTCACCCAAAAATGAAAATTTGCTTAAAATTGCTCTCCCTCAGGCCATCCGAGATGTAGTGTGTTCATTTCTTTCTTGGAAAATGTTTGTAGAAATTTAATTATTAATATTTCATAATAAAGCTTCCTTCGGTGAAAATCATATAAAAATATTGGGAGTTTTGGACAGTTTTGGACTGTTTCATGCACATTTCTCTCCTGATTCAGATGAAATGACTTTGTCACTGAAAAAAAGCAACATTATTGATAGAGGACTTGTATTTTAGGTGGAAGCAATAGTTTGAAGTTAAAAGTGATGGATTTGTTTCTACACTTTTCACTTCATAAGATGTTTATTTATAGACAGAAACCGTGAGGATTACTTAGGATTGAGGAGTCATGATGATTCCTCGATTCAGTTTGAGTATTCAGTTAAATCCTCAATTGGATTTACCTTTTTCCATGGTTGAGAATTTATTAAATGCATTTTTAGACCGTTTTCTGAGCCTGCATGATATATTAAACCCATTTAAAAATCATAATAAAGGATAATACTATTGTGAATTCACAAACACTATGATTCAATTAAATAAATATATGCGATGCAGGTTTAATATATGCGCTTATACGTGTGTTTCATAGCGGCTCTGTTAACAGTAAACGCTGCTCCACACCAACAGTTAACATTTACATGTGTAGAGCATCTTAAACTCCATCTCTGCATATTGCTGTGAGTTTTGGTTCCCCTTCAGGAACGTCGAGCTGCGTCGGAAACGCTTTGGGAACGCCTCCAGCATGACCACGCTCTGAATCATGTGTGTAATCAGTCCAATAGGAAAGTGCGTTGCGACGTCACGGACGGGGTGACGTCATGAACCAGGAAGCTATAAAGCACGTGCGGTGAATGCAGCCGGCAGCTTCTGTCTTTCAGTCGCACTCTATGTGAATGTGTTTGTCCCTCAGTGCTGTTTTTCAGAGCCAGTTTGCTCTAATTTCTTTTGAGTTATATAGGAAAAAGAAACAAAATGGGCGATCGCAAGCAGTTCAAACGATGTGTACCTCCATGCCAAAGATACATCACGGCTGAGGATACACACTCGCTTTGTGTTGCTTGCTTGGGGGTGAGGCATGCCCAGTCAGCCTTTGAGGAGCCTTTTGAGGCGCTTACATTCGTGGGGATCGCAGATGGATCTGCTAGCGAGTTTGGAGACGGGCGAGCCCCTTTCTCCATCCTCCTCTGGCAGATCCTTGCCCCTCTCTGGTGTGGAAGCCCGCACCGCGGCTTCTTCCCTCCAGGAGGTGCACTCGTCCCTCCGTTTGTCTTCCTCTGAGGAGGAGGACACGGAGATGGCCGAGGAGGCTGGTCCCACGCCCTCCCAGCCTGTTGAGTACGAGGAGTTAGTGGAGGTGGTCACACGTGCCATTGCCATGCTAAACATCGACTGGCCCGACATTGTGGCCGGAGAGAAGAGTTCTAAAACAAAATTAGATGAAAGATTTCTGCGCTCCAAATCTTTACCTCCACGCCGGGGCTTACAGTTTTTCCCCGATCTCCATACTGAGGCATCGAGATCATGGGCTAAACCGTTCTCAGCCTGTGTTCACTCCCCCACAGCTTCCACATATTGTAACGTGGCTGGGGCACGTGAACACGGTTATGGGGCGATGCCACAGGTGGAACAGACGCTTTCCAGCTATCTGTCCCCTAGCTCGGCATCGTCCCTAAAGGCCCCGGCACTCCCCAGCAAAGCACTAAGAACCACATCATCTTTGCTGGGGAAAGGGTACTCGGCAGCAGGTCAGGCTGGAGCTTACCTGCACACCATGACGGTGTTGCAGGCATACCAGGTGGACCTGCTGAAAGAGCTAGATGAGGGTGAGGACGGGGCGGCAGTCGATGTCAGCGACCTGCGTCGTACTGCCGATCTCGCTCTGCGTGCCACCAAAGAGACCGCCCGAGCCATTGGGCGTTCTAATGGCAGCTATGGTGGCCGCAGAGAGACATCTCTGGTTGACCCTGTCAGATATGAGAGACCGTGACAGGGTCTATCTGCTAGATGCCCCGCTTGTGCCAATTGGCCTGGTCGGCAACGCTGTGTCATCAGTCGTCGACAGGTTTCAGCAGTCACGGCAACAGGCGGCGGCGTTCCAGAGATTTCTTCCTCGCCGCTCTGGCTCTGGGGCTGCTGGACGGCCCATCTGAGTTCCCGCTTCTCGTACCGTGACGAGCAGAAGCGGAGCGTCGCCATGTGGGCTCCTCCCCAGCGAGATCAAAGGGAGTCCCATAGGTGTTCCAAGTCGGGGGCTTCTAAGCCTAAGGTCGACCTGAGGGCCGTCCTTCAGGCGAAGAAGTCCTCGACAAAGAAGCCCTGACGCTCATGGCCCAGGGCTTCTGAGGGCAGGCTCCCCTTGGGAAATACTAACATCTCCCCAGTGCCCTCGAGAGACCGGTCTGCTAACCCTGCCACCCTTGGTGCTTCAGAACGCAGCGGTCCCTCACCATCTATAAAACCACCAGAGGTCAGCCTCGAGAGGCTGATTCCCTTAGTAGAACACTTAGCAGCGTGGAAACTTCTGCCAAATGTATCTCAATGGGTCCTGCACACTGTAGAAAAAGGTTACAAAATCCAGTTTGGCGCTCACCCACCACCTTTTCAGGGGGTTCTAGCCACTACGGTGGCCCCCCAGCAGGCTCTGGTTCTAGAACAAGAAGTAGAGACTCTCTTGAGAAAGGTGGGCCATCGAGGTGGTCCCTCCTCATCTCACAGAGTCTGGGTTTTACAGCCGCTACTTCATTGTTCCAAAGAAGGATGGAGGTCTGCATCCTATTCTAGATCTCAGACTGCTCAATCGTGCAGTGCTGACACTCAAGTTCAGAATGCTTACTGTCAAGCAGGTTGTGTCTCAAATCAGGTCCGAGGACTGGTTTATCACGATAGATCTCAAGGACGCTTACTTCCATGTCTCCATCCTTCCACAACAAAGGAAGTTCCTCAGGTTTGCTTTTGGGGGCAAAGCTTACCAATACAAGGTTCTTCCTTTCGGTCTAGAACTCTCACCCCAAACTTTCACCAAGTGTGTGGATGCTCCGCTGGCCCCGCTGACCACTTATCTAGGAGTAGTTTAGGATTCGACCACGATGCAGGCACATATGTCTCCTGCACGGATAGAGTCGATTCTCAAAGCAGTCAAGAGAAATGCTCACTCACTGTTTAGCAGTTTCATATTCTGCTGGGCCTCATGGCAGCTGCGTCCAACGTGATACCTTTTGGCCTGCTGAACATGAGACCCTTACAGTGGTGGCTCAGGACCAAAGGGTTTTCCCCGAGGGGCAACCCACTCCGTATGATCAAGGTCACGCGGCACTGCCTTCGTGCCTTGGACATGTGGAGAAAGCCTTGGTTCCCGTCCCAGGGCCCGCTGTTAGGAGCTCCATGTCATCGTTTGACATTAACTACGGATGCCTCCTTCACTGGTTGGGGAGCGGTCATGAGTGGCCGCTCAGCCTGAGGTCTGTGGAGCGGACGCCAACTTTCGTGGCACATCAATTGCCTGGAAATGCAGGCCGTGTTTCTAGCTTTGAAACACGTCTCCCAGACCTGAGAGATCACCATGTGTTGGTCCACACCGACAACACACTTGGTGGTCGCTTACATCAACCACCAAGGCGGTCTGCGGTCGCGCCCCTTGAACAAGCTGGCACACCAGATCCTTGTGTGGTCCCAGGGAAAACTCCTCTCGCTGAGAGCGGTGTATATACCTGGACATCTCAATGTGGGAGCAGACGTTCTGTCGAGGCAGGGGCTGAGGCCCGGGGAATGGAGACTCCACTCCGAGGTGGTGGAAGTCATTTGGAGCAAATTTGGGAAAGCCCAAGTGGATCTCTTTGCGAGCCAGGAGACGACACAATGTCCCCTTTGGTTCTCTCTCAGTCATCCAGCTCCCCTGGGGCTGGATGCTATGGTACAGACGTGGCCGAGGCTTCGTCTGTACGCTTTTTCCCCGATCGTTCTGCTCCCATGAGTTCTGGAAAGAGTGCGCCGGAACGGAATCCGCCTTTTGCTAGTGGCCCCGTTCTGGCCGGGTCGAGCATGGTTCTCAGACCTGATTTCTCTCCTAGACGGCCCTCCTTGGGAAATTCCCGTCAGGAGAGAAATCAGGTCTGAGAACCATGCTCACATCTCATAGCTTCCGGTCTCTCAACCGAGGTTGTTGAGACCATCCTCCAATCCAGAGCTCCCTCTAGGTAGCAAACTCTAAGCCGGTGCAGGATATATGTAACACTGCGGGATGGTCCACGCCACTCACATTCGTGAGGTTTTATGAACTAGACCTCCCTTATACTCCGGGCTCCCAGGCCCTACATTCTGATGCTCCTACTACCAATAGGACTCCTGCCCCTCTCTACTCTGCATAACAGCTTACCTCTCCAGGGCTATGTTGCCCTTGTTTACCTGTGGGCTATGGCCCCTTTCTATCCTGCCTGACCAGCAGTAATTACCCTGGGCTACTTTCGCCCTTGTTTACTAGTGGGCTGAGGCCCCTCTCTATCCTGCTTTCCAGCAGTAATTACCCTGGGCTACTTTCGCCCTTGTTACCAGTGGGCTGAGGCCCCCTTTCTATCCTGCTTGACCAGCATTAATTATTCTGGGCTACTTTCGCCCTTGGGCTGAGGCCCTTCTCTATCTTGCCTAACTAGCAGCACTATTCGGGCTACTTTCACCCCTCTCTCCTGCCTCTCGGCAGCCATTTCTTGGGCATATATACACCCTTTTTCCTGCTTCACATATAGCAGGGCTTTGAAATTCTGGTGGCGTGGGTATATCGTTCCCAAAGCGTTTCCGACGCAGCTCGACGTTCCCGAAGGGGAACGCCTCGGGTTTCGTATGAAACCCTAGTTCCTCGAGGGAACGAGACGCTGCGTCGCCTTCCACAATTTCGGCATCCCTGCAGTGCTCCTGGTGGCCGAAGCTGCCGGCTGCATTCACCACACATGCTTTATAGCTTCCTGGTTCATGACGTCACCCTGTCCGTGACGTCGCAACGCGCTTTCCTATTGGATTGATTACACACATGATTCAGAGCGTGGTCACGCTGGAGGCTCTTGTGCTCTTCTCTTGTTCCCAAAGCGCAGTGTCTCATTCCCTCGAGGAACTAGGGTTTCATACGAAACCCGAGGCGTTTATTTTAATGTTCATCTGGGAATGCAAAGTGCACCATTTCATCAGATTTGTAAGGTAAATCATTTATAAAGCTAAGCAAACATAGAAGAATACATCAATATCTTTCTCAATATGCTAACTGTTCATTTCAATTCAAAATAAAAGCTCAAACCTCACTCTGATGGTCACATATTTAAGAAATTACAGTGGCTGTAGCATTTCTGTAGTTAAGAAATGGCTAAATATTAAAGATTAAGAGGACATTTCAATTAAATGTTGTTAGTCAATATTAAGTGATGTTTTATTAACAAGTTTCGGGAGGAGCTCGCACAGATAATTAACACGGCCAATTCACCCTTAGCGATCACTCTCCCTATCCAATCAACACAGGAAAAATCCCTATAAATATCACAACATTCCTACCTTCATCATCTCTTCTCTTGTTAACGCCCCTCCTCCACCCCGTCTCCTCACCTTCAGCCCTTAAGGGGGAGCGCTTATAGGGTTCGGGCCAGTGCTGAGCTCGGACCCCTCCCCCTGGGCGGGGGAGAGCCCCGGGCTCGGGAATGACTACCGAGCTCGAGGCCCTCTCCCGGACAGCACGCCAAATACGCACAACCTTTCGTTCAGTTTATTATCCGTAAGAGGGAACTCGTGAAACAAGGATTAGATTGTGGTGTAAAGTGTAAAAACACTCAGTAAGCCGTTGATGCCCTCTGCAGACATTTTATATAATGCTTAATGTATGTCAGTAATTAGCCTAGTAATTTTAAAGGCTATTGTTTGCTTAGGTCTGTTTTTATTACCTCAAATAATGTATTAGAATTATCCAATTACTCAATTAATTGTCGGAATAATCGACTGATTACTCAATTCACAAAATAGTCTTTAGTGACAACTCTAGATGTTTTGATCAGTTGTTTGGACTCTCATTCTGACGGCACCCATTTACTGCAATGGATCCATTGTTGAAGTGGTTTAATATTACATTTCTACATCTTGGATGGTTTTAGGGTGAGTACATTTTCAGCAAATTTTCATTTTTGGATGAGCTATTCTGATAACCATGGTTTATAATGGTCACATTAAACTATTTTGGCTACAAATAAAACTTGACTAACGCGGGAATATGGCAGCTTGAAAGATATGACCATGTATCTTTATAAAAGGACAAAGTGAAATTAGAGCTAGAGAGAAAGAATCAAAAAAGAAAAGTGTGTATTGTGCATATAAGAGTGTCTAAATACAACAAGGGGTTTATCTCCAATTTCTAAATCCTTTCTGTTATCATCAATAATTAAAGAACCTTGGCTTTTACAGCTATCTGATTCAATATTCTGTTGTGCTTGCAACAGAACAGGCCATTGTTCTTCTTTTCCACCATTAGTGTGGAAGAGCAGCTCTGAAAGGCTGGAAGACTATGCACAAAATTGATTCTTAGAGCAACCAGGGAACATGTGCTGCGTGTGCTAAACATCAGAAAGATGCCAAGCGTGAGCTCTTCCTGTGGTTTGAAACTCCGCTGAAAGTTTACCTTTGTTAAGTAAGAAAAAAAGTTTGCCGTTTTATTTTACCTCAGGCTTGCTGTGGAACTTCAAAGCTGACAGAGAGACTGGAAGCCAAAGGAAGAGGCAGCAGCAGCAGGTTTATTCTGAAATGTTTATTTATTCTTTTCCGAAAAACTTGCAATGTAGCACGATTCACAAGAGAATCACTGACAATACATAAACTTCAATCTCTCCGCAATATATGCATATCAAAGATTGATTTCAGTCATTAGGAGGACCAAATTTAAAGACAAAGCATACAAAATCATTTACTGAAGTTGTCTGGAAAGAGACAACAATCCATTGCTGAGCAAAGGGTGCAGTTTCTCCAAATCTGTTCAGATCTACTGTACATCTTGGATGGCTAGAGTGTTAGTAGATTTTCAGTTTTGGGAGAACTGTTCCTTTAAGACCAGGCTTGCTATTAATGATTGTCTTGGGTCGTAATGCCCATGACTTTTCGTGTAAGGTTGTGATGTGACAGCGTTCATTTTAAAAGTGCGATTGGGGAATTTAATTGTAAATGGCTGAACTGTTGTGTGGAAGTCAGAAAGTTATTCCACACAGCTACAAGCATAAATGTCAGTGAGCGGAGTTGTGCTCGTTAATTAAGGACTGATTGCGTTACAAATGGCTTAGAGCCTCATTTGACTCTATATGAACATCTCCCCAAGCAGGCATTACTGAAGGAGATAAGACTTATATTTCTACAGCAGTGGAAAAAATTATATTGCAGTTTGTTTCCCCCCAATTTTCCCAGTTAGTTTCGCTAAATGGCACAAATCAACAGTTTGTTAAGTCATACTGTATCATTTCTAATTTCCTCAAATTTCCATCACTCACACAATTAAAGTTAAATGAAATGAAAAACATGAGTGCAGTTCATTTAAATAAGTAATAGAGAAAAATGTCATGTAAATAATGAAAAGTAATGGATTTGTATGAATAATCTTGTTGCATAGAGCTAGGTCATAATTCAGATACAGATTTGTGGAGAATGAATTTCTAATGAATGCCCACTGTGATGTGAAGATGTTTTCCTTAGCAGTTCAGTTGGTTCAATGGCTAAAAAGCTTTCCAAGCTACTTTATATTTAAATAATAAAATAAATCTGGACTGATCGTTATGTCCAGATTTATGCTAATTTTATTCTAATTAGGCACTTTATGCTAACGACTTCAGACTTTATAGAGTTTACTTGCAAGTAACAATGTAATAATGGTGGTTTTGCAATAAAAACACTACTTTTTATTCTTTATTTAGTCCTGACCTGAAGAAGATATGTCCTGAAACAACTGCCTGTTGTTCTTCAGAAAAAAAATCCTTCAGGTCCCACAAATTCTTTGTTTTTTTTTTAGCATTTTTGTGTATTTGAATGCTTTCCAACAATGACTGTGTGATTTTCAGATCCATCTTTTCACACTGAGGACAACTGAGGTACTATTACTATTATGCAACTATTACAGAAGGTTCAAACGTTTACTGTTGCTTTAGAAGGAAAAACAAGAGCTTTTGGAATTTGAAGATCAGGGTAAATTTAACTTATTTTGTCTTCTGGAGAACATGTACTGTAAGTATCTTCTGTAGTTTCTGAAGGGCAGTAATAAATGCAAAAAATATGAAGAAAAAAACATCAGTGAGCATTTGAACCTTCTGTAATAGTTGCATATGAGTCCCTCAGTTGTCCTCAGTGTGAAAAGATGGATCTCAAAATCATACAGTCTTGTTAAAAAGGGTTCAGATACACAAAAATGCTGAAAAGCCAAATAATCTGTGGACCTGGAACAGGGTTATTTTTTATAAATTCAACTGTTATTTTCACATGTGGACTATATGTAAATGCCTTTTTATGTGAAATATCTTCTTCAGGTCAGTACTAAATAAAAAATAACACGCATTTTGTATGATCCCTCTTATTTTGTTCAAACTATTAACATTTTGCACATTCTGCAAGGTGTATGTAAATTTTTGACTTCAACTGTATTTGGCAACCTTGCTCCACATCAGGGTTTATTTTGCAATAATAGCTGTACATTATTCATTTTACAATTCCATTCGATGTTTACACAGTTTTATATTTTACGCTGATGTTTATTGCATCTGTGAATGTCAATTTAGTTTTCTTCACATTAATGTATGAGAATGTTGGCTTATACAAGGCACACATTTGCTGTTGACTTTTTATTGAAGGTTGTAAATTAAAAATTTCAAGTGGGTCTGCTTAGACCCGCCCTTTTGCAAATGAATCGTGCCAAAGCAGTAACAGCATTGTTGAACCCCTTTAGAGCATTTCTCTTGACTTTGATGCACAGTATCTATTGTACATAGATAAACAATGAACTGTCCATCATTTCAGAGAAAGAGAGACAGAGAGCAAGAAACAGTCTCTGTTGCGAATGCTATAGCATTGGATTTTCTTTTGCACAAATGTGCTGAGAGGAGATAGTGCTTTCTCATGTTATCTGCTACTGGACGCACACCCCACAGCCATTTTCCCATTTCTCACTTGTGACCCAGCAGTCACCTTGGCTTTTTACAGAGCTTTTAGGAAAGAGTGCCTGTCCCACCATTCCTCTCTCATAAATGGAGAGGGAGGTAAGTTTTGCACAATGGTATGGCTTTCACAGTCATTCTCCCTATAGAGCCAACAGATCAAGCATGCTGCAATGTCAAAATGTATCTGCCTGGAAAAAAAGGAGAAAAGAAAGCGTGTAATCACCTGAGGTTTGAATGATAACTTGCGTTGGAATTTTTATTTACCATGACCAACATCAGGGTTGTTTTCTGTGGAGGCAAAGGAGGCAGTGGCAGTACAAAAATAAAATGTTTGTATATTACAAAATATGAGATAATAGATTGTGTAAAACATTTTTACAGTTGCTTGGGCACATTTTTTTGTGTTGACCAACAGAAAGCTGCTTGGTTCGGAAGTGACTACTTAACAATAGTGAAAAAATTTTGTCTGGGAAATTTTGCTAATGTGGCCTTACCTTAAAGAATTAGTTTACTTCCAGAATAAAATTATAAAAAAAAAACATGTCATCCAATATGTTCATGTATTTCTTTTTTCAGTTGGAAAGAAATTAAGGTTTTTGAGGAAAACATTTCAGGATTTTTCTCCATATAGTGGACTTCAGTGGGGATCAAAGGGTTAAAGGTCCAAACTGCAGTTTCAATGCAGCTTCAAAGGGCTCTACATGATCCCGGCTGAGAAATAAGGGTCTTATCTATCATTTTCTAAAAAAAAAAATAATAATAATAATAATAATATACTTCTTAACCACAAATGCTTGTCTTGCACTTTGGAAAGGTCACATGTGAAGTAGCTGGAAGTAACGACCTGGTATTTTACAAAACGAACATGCAAAGAAAGTCAAACAACCTTTACCAGAAAAGGTAAGAAGTAAAACAACGATTTTGGACAATTTTAAAAATTGAAGAGAAAATGAGATGAGTTTTTCTGCTGGGATCGTGTAGAGCCCTTTGAAGCTGCATTAAAAATGCAATTTGGACCTTCAACCCGTTGGCCACCACTGAAGTCCACTATATTGAGAAAAATTCTGGAATGTTTTCCTCAAAAACCTTTATATCTTTTTGACTTAAGAAAGAAAGATAGGAACATCTTGGATGACATGGGGGTGAGTAAATTATCAGGACATTTTTTTTCTGGAAGTGAATTAATCCTTTGTCCAACAGTGACATAAGCAGATGAAATTTCAGAGAGAAACAGCGTGTCTTTTGCCCCCCTTGTGTCCATTATGTTTTCACCGGAGTGCGGAAGTGTGGCATGGATGTAATGTGGGTACATTCATGCCACACTGATGAGGCAAATCAGCCTGAATAGATCAAAATGGTGGAAATGGATAAATATTGCCACTTTAGTTCACATCTGAATTAAAATGAACTTGAAATTAGTTGAAATGATGATCTATGATTGAGCTGGTTTTTAGTGAGCACTTACTGATATTAAAGGTTCATCTTCATGTCTGCGGCCTTAATGGAGCCTGTGGTGTTTACTGAGGATTTGTTGTCTAATGGCCAAAAAGGAAGGTGACCTTTAATAATAATAGCCATGCAAACATTATCTGAAATTGGAACATGAATTCATACTGGACTGAAATCCACATGGCACTGTTTTCAGTGGTTAGGATGTGTTTGAGGGCAAGGAAAAAACATACATGTGCAGTTTCATTTGAGTGCTTAAGGAAAATAAAAGCGAAGCATGGAAAAGAAGAAAATGATAATATTAGACCAAAGAATGAGAAAGACTGTACGGTGTATTTGTGCTTTTTATAGCGGAAACGGGGGAAGTCATATCGCTGAGGTCCATCTCCAGAGATCCCCTTTGAGGTTTGGGTTGGTGCTATAATCTGGGTCAAAGTGCTAACTGCTAAGAGGCGCCTGTGAGAGGCTCGCTCGCACATGAATCATTTCTCATGCCTCTCTTCCTCATTACACTCTCTGCTGATAGAATTTCAAAGGCCTCCGTGTCTCTTACTGACCTTAAAGGTAAAACTCTGCCTCACGGCAATGACAGAGCCTCGCTCAACAGGCTAACCTTGTAAGATGCACCACATAACTAAAAGCACCAAGAGGTAGAGATTTGAGTAAGCATTAGTCACTCGTATTAAGCAAGAAGCCATACTGTGATTTTTAAAAATGTGTGAATGTCAGACAACATAGAGCAGAACGCTTCGCACATATTGTGAGGTCAGTGGCTCAGTTCCAAAAACGACAGTGTTTTAAGGCATCACAGATATGCTTACAACTCAAAGGCTGTTTATTAAGCATAATTACACAGCCATATTCACATTATTTTGTTGAAGTACTTCTGATTCATTAGCCACTATTAGGGCTGGGCGATATGGCCTAAAAATAAAATCCCAGATTTTTTTCACAAAAAATCCGATTTACGATTTTAAATCGATTTTTTCCCCCTTACTACTTTTAGCATGTAAAGAAACCCCAGCTCTTCCACAATATATATGGGCACCATATATTTTGCAGTATACATTGCAACTGCATCAGTGCACCAGACCCCATTCTTATCATACCAGACACAGTAAATGTTTGTAAGACAAATAAATATGAGAGGGGAGGAAAATATATATGTCCATGCTTTTCTCTTGGACTTATATCGTATACAAAAATATACAATTTTGAACACAGAAATATTAAATGATTTAAATAACTGAAACGATCTGCCAGCAGGTGGTTGTAAGACACTGATTTAATTACTGAATCATATTCATTTGATTCGTTCCAACGGATGGTTCATTCAAGAATAATGCAAGTGACTCTTAATGAACGGGAAATTGAATCATTTCACTAGATTCGTTTAAAAACGCACGTTCATTCATAAACGAAACACCGCTGTGTTTGAGTGGAGATGCGCTGCGGCTCAGCTGTGACTTGTTTCAGACCACTTTTGACGACAAAATAGAGCAAAATCAGGCAATAGTGTTATAGTCAGACAATGTAAGTCACTTAATAATAACTTCTTGTTTATTTAACTGTTATAATAAATCAATATCTCGTTTACAAACTCCCTTAAAAATTATTAAAAGCTGTCACTCATCTTAGTTCGCAATATCACAAAGCTCTATTAAAATAAACGAAGCTACTGCCCATTCAGTCTCTTATTTACACTCTCTCTACACTTGAGATACATTAGTCAATGTGCAAAACACATAGAAACCTTTGAAGCTCCACTCAGCGCAAATACAAATATGCTGGTCGCACTCGATATGCAAATAATTCGCTATTGTCTTCACTCATCTCTCTACTCTGTTTATGTGATAAGTGAAATTGTATGTAATATAACAGGCTAACTTGCTAGCAAGCAGCTAATCATGTCTACTTAGTGACTCGTGTTATTTTACCAGAACGCGTTATTTGTTTTCCATTCTGAATACAGCGGTTAGTTAGGTGCGCCATCATGTGGTCGGACAATATTGCCTCTTAATTATTCTGCCATTGGTGCAATTACAATGTATCTAATATTTTTATTAAAAAATCGCAATACCTCGATTTAATAAAAAATTAAACCGTCTTAAAACGTAAATTCGAATTAATCAAAAAAATCGAAAGAATCGCCCAGCCCTAGCCACTATAGGTGAATAACTATGTTTATGATTAAAATAATATATTAAAATAAAATAACAAATAGGGTTTGCAGTATCAAGAAGCATAACTGACTGTTCCCTTCCGGGAACTCGAGCCGCGTCAGGAACGCTATGGGGAACGCCATTGGCGGGCCGCACTCTGAACTGTGTATAACAACCAATGAAATGACGGGAGTGACGTCACAGGCGCGGTGACGTCATCGACCGGGAAGTATAAAGCGCGTGCGTTTGAAGCCGGCGGCAGCTTTTGTCATTCAGCGAGAGCGCTCTGTGTCTGTGTCTGTCCCGGTCATACTGCTGTTTTTTCGTGCCAGTTTGCACGGCTTTTATTTGAGTAGTATGACCACTTAAATGCAACCAAAAGGGGGAAAGAAAGTTTAGAATTAAGGCGGTACAAGCAGCCAAATAGATAGTGAAACACAGTCTATGTGTAGCCTGCTTGAGTGTAGAGCACACACAGTCAGCCCTCGAAAAGGCTGACTGTCCACAGTGTGAGCGTAAAAATCTCCACTGCGGGTGCTCCACGGAAGGCTCTCTTCGAGGAGGGAGCCTTCGCCAGCATTTCTCGCGGGTCTGGCCCCGCTTCCGCCGAGGCGGAGCGGTAGCTGCACTCGTTGGGATCGCGGCTCGATCTATAAGAGGGACGGGAGACGGGTGTTTAAAAATACCCTATCTCCTCTCCTATCTGGTGGATCGGTAAACCTCCTTCTGGATAAGGAAGCACGCAATGCGGTTACTTCCCTCCAGGAAAGGTTTTCAACGCTTTCCATATCTTCCTCCGAGGAGGTTGATGTGAAGTACGTTGCCAAAAGTATTCAACCGCCCCCCCTGATCGCCTCAGTATGATGAGCTGGTGGTTGTGCTGACTGTGCATTAGCTAAATAAGCAAATATGAGCCACAGAAAAGCAAACGTTCTGCTTCCTGCGGACTAAGTCAGCACTTCCAAACGGAGCTTTCTGTCCTTCCCGATCTACATTAAGTTTTTTAGATCTAGGAAAAACTAGAAAGTAAATGATGATGCCGCGGGTTGGACAGACGCTATCAGCTATCTGTCGCCCAGTCCGGCATCATCCTTGAAAGCTCCGTCTTTGCTCTTCAGGCCGCCTAATAAAACTTCAGGCTTGATGAGCAAATGAACACGTGTCGGGGTTCCTGACGGGAAAAATTAAACCCCAGCCGTGTACCAGCTCCCCACATTAGAGGCGCAGAAACAGAGCGTTGCCGCCCGCGTTCCTCCGGCTATGCCTAGAGGACCCGGAAAGCAACGCTCTAAGTCGGGGGCTTCCAAGAAAAAGAAGAGGCTCGACCTGAGGGTCGTCCTGCAACCCAGGAAGTCCTCGGCTAAACGGCCCTGACAGTTGTGTTCAGGGCCGTTGAGGGCAGCCCCACTCGAGGGGGTTTGCACCGTACCCTTAGGTGCGGGTTTCAACCCCCTCGGGGCCCTCAGGAGATTTGTCAGCTAACCCTGCCAGTGTTACAGGGCGCGGCGATCTCCCACGAACATCCTCTGGCTGTCCCGCCCGGAAACGTAGCGGCCCTGGAGAGTTCGCAGCCCCCGCGGGGGACCTCCGAGGAGCTAGTTCAGGAGCTTCCTGCCAGCTTGCTGTTACAGGTCTCCGAGTTAGTTCCTCGAGTAAATCCAGACACCAGTCTCGAGAGGCTGGTACCCTAAGTAAACTCTCTGGCAGCGTGGAAACTACTGCCAAATGTTTCAAGTGGGTCCTGCGTACTGTAGAGAAAGGTTACGCTATTCAGTTCGGCGCCAAGCCGCCACCTTTCAGCGGGGTAAACCCTGAGCAGGGTCTGGAACAGGAAGTCAGTACAGGAAGTTTCTACAGGTTCGCTTTCAGGGGCAAAGCTCACCAATACAGAGTACTTCCTTTCGGCCTAGCTCTCACCCGAACTTTCACGAAGTGTGTGGATGCTGCTCTGGCTCCTCCGTGACTCCAGGACATCCACATACTCGACTGGTCGATTCTGGCCAGCTCAGAATAGTTAGCGGCTCAACATCGAGGTGTTGTTCTCGCTCTCATGAAAGAATTGGGGTTGAGACTCAACACCAAGAAGGGTGTGATTTCTAAAAACCACTTATCTAGGTGTAATCTGGGATTCGACCACGATGCAGGCACGAATGTCACCTGCTCGGTTCGAGTCGATCCTTACTGCAGTAAATGCGGTCAAGCTAGGCCCGTCACCCACTGTCTACAGTCCCAAGTACTGTTAGGTCTTATGGCAGCTGCTTCCAACGTGATACCTTTTGGACTGCTGCTTATGAGACCACTTCAGTGGTGGCTCAAACCAGGGGGTTCTCCCTGAGGGGAAACCCATTTCGCAAGATCAAGGCACGCGGCGCTGCTTACGTGCCTTGGCCATGTGGAAGAAACCCTGGTTTCTCTCTCAGGGTCCGGTTCCGGGAGCTCCTCGTCGCCGCGTCAAGCTAGCGACGGACGCATCCCTCACCAGATGGGGAGGCGGTCATGAGTGGCCGCTCAACCCAGGCCTGTGGAGCAATCCTAGCCGTGTTCCACGCCCTGAAGTGTTTCCTTCCAGACCCAAAAACCGTCACGTGCTGCAGTCAGCACTGCGGGGATTTATTATATAAATCATCAAGGAGGTATCCGCTCACGCCCCTTATATAAGCTGGCGTACCGGATCCTCCTATGGTCTTAAGGAAAGACTTCTCTCCCTGAGAGCAGTCCAGTATCTCTGGACGTGGGAGCAGCCGTCCTGTCAAGGCAGGGGCTGAGGCCCGGGGAATGGATGCTTCACCCAGAGGTGGTGAAGCAGATCTGGAGAATATTTGGCCAGGCACAGGTGGACCTGTTTGCGACTCGAGAGACATCGCACTGTCCCCTCTGGTACTCTCTAGTTCCTCCAGCTCCACTGGGGCTGGATGCCATGGCACAGACGTGGCCGAGGCTGCGTCTGTACGCCTTTCCCCCGATCGCACTGCTCCCGGGAGTTCTGGAACGGGTCCGTCGGTTTCAAGTGCGGCTGCTACTAGTATCCCCGTACTGGCCGGCACGAGTATGGTTCTCGGACCTGGTATCTCTCCTAGACGGCTCTCCGTGGGAGATTCCCGTCAGGAGGGACCTCCTGTCTCAGGCTGGGGGCGCAATATGCCACCCCCACCCAGAGAAATGGAGGTTATGGGTGTGGCCCCTGAGGGGGCACAACTCATAGGAGCGGGTCTCTCAACCGAGGTTGTTGAGACCCTTCTCCAATCCAGAGCTCCCTCTACGAGGAAACTGTATGGCCTTAAGTGGAACTTATTCGTGAGATGGTGCCGCGAGCGCCACCTAGACCCAGTCAACTGCCCGGTTGGTACAGTTCTGGAGTTCCTACAGTCTCGCCTTTCCGCAGGGCTAGCTCACTCCACCCTGAAGGTTACGTGGCGGCTATAAGCGCCTACCACGCCCCTCTAGGTGGCCTCTCAGTGGGCAAGAGCCCCCTGGTCACACGTTTCCTCCACGGTCAGGAGATCGAGGCTTCATCAGGAAGTAATGAAGCATGGAGACTATGGGACCTCTGGCGACTCGTTAGATATCGCAAGGTTCTCTCTGGTTCTCCTTAGTGCCTCCAGGTCCGCCCGGACTGGACGCCATAGTACAGACGTGGCCGAGGCTGCGTCTGTACGCATTCTCCCGATCACTGTGCATGCCGGCATCGTCACGGCTAGTCCAACCATGTCTTGGACCTTCCCTCTCAAGCTGGGGGCGCGGCCTGCTACCCCCACATGGAGAGGCGGAAAGTTATGAGTATGGCCCCTGGGGGGGCGCAACTCATAGACTCGGGTCTCTCAACCGAGGTTGTTGAGACCCTGCTCCTATCCAGAGCTCCCTCTACGAGGAAACCTTAAGTGGAACCTGTTTGCTTCATGGTGTCACGAACACCATCTAGACCAAGTTACTGCCCGTTGGTACAGTACTGAGTCCTCGCAAACCCACAAAACCAGCTCACTTCATCCTGAGGGTGTTCGTGGCGGCTTATTGGCCTACCACGCCCCTTGTGGTGGCTCGTCGGTATGGTTTCCTCGGTGGTGCACTCAGGTTGAGACCTCGAGGGGTCTCAAGCCTCTATTACCTCCATTCTTGGAGTGCGACCAATGGGAAGTATATCTGTCCAGTATGCGCACTGGGCACATACGGCCACAAAGAAAGCATGTGGCACGATCAGAGCTATCAGTAGATGGATCACGGATGCCATTCCTACTACCTTCAAGCCCTCTGGTCTCCCAGCTCCATGGGGAGCCAAGACTTACTCCTACTGAGGCTGTCTGCCTCTTAAAAGCTCTGACAGCAGGTGTCCCCCTCCAGGACATCTGCAATGCTGCGGGTTGGTCCTCGCCCCTGACATTCGTCAGGTACTATGAGCTTGACCTCAGAGCCGCTCCAGGCTCGGCTGTACTCTCGGCCTAGTGCGCTAGGCCTAGAGGGTTAGCCACCTCCCTAGCCAGGAGGAGACTTCTCAAGGCGCATTCTTTCTGCGGAAAGAAGAGAAGTCGTTTTCGCCACGACGCTCCTCGTGTGCCCGAGGGCCGAGGAGTGTCCCTGCATCCTCTAGTCCAGGACTAAGACTCTGCGTGTGCCTGAGGGCCGCGGAGTACCTCTCGCTCTGGCTGGAGACCAGACAGAGGTAGAACCCCATTCCCCGTGTGCCTGCGGGCCGGGGAGCACTCTTGAGGTCGAGTGCATTGTCCTCCTGGACCAAGGACTACCTACACCATCTGTCCGCCGAGTGCTAGACAGTGGTCATTCGGTCCCTCTTGTTCTGGCTAACTCCCAGACAAAGGACTAAGACTCTGCGTGTGCCCGAGGGCCGCGGAGTACCTCTCGTTCTGGCTGGCGACCAGACAGAGGAAGACTACCATTCCTCGTGTGCCCGAGGGCCGAGGACTCAGGGCCTTCTTGTCCGCGTAATGCTAGACAAGGGCTCTTTCTTTCCACCCTGGTTGAGCAGACACTCGCAGGGCTCGGAAATTATGGGGGCGTTGGTAGTCTCATTCCCCATAGCGTTCCTGACGCGGCTCGAGTTCCCGGAAGGGAACGTCTCGGGTTACGTATGTAACCTTAGTTCCCTGAGGGAACGAGACGCCGCGTCTCGGACCATAATTCCCGCACCCTGCGGCACTTGCTTCATATCTAAAAGAGCTGCCGCCGGCTTCAAACGCACGCGTTTTATACTTCCCGGTCGATGACGTCACCGCGCCTGTGACGTCACTCCCGTCATTTCATTGGTTGTTATACACAGTTCAGAGTGCGGCCCGCCAATGGCGTTCCCCATAGCGTTCCTGACGCGGCGTCTCGTTCCCTCAGGGAACTAAGGTTACATACGTAACCCGAGACGTTTTTATATGTGTTACGAACCCTGTCCGTGTCCTTCCGTCTGCTCACCACCGTGCATTTCATTGACTCTCACATCTCACTGACTGTTACACATCACCCTGGACTTCACTTTCCATGTGCCATTGCACGGCTTGCACTTTCACCCACATCCAATCAGGAATTGTATAAATACGAGGCCATTACATTCATTCACTGCCAAGTATTGCGTTAGCCTAGCTACCTTACAAAGCGTTTCCTTGTATCCTAGTCCAGTTTTGTCTTGTTTTTCCATGTTTTGTATTTCCTTGTCTGGTTACGCGACCCCCTGCCTGCTCTTTTGGATTACTCTCTTGTCTTGCCCCTTGGGATTACGTTCACTGCTGTTTTCGACCCCCGCCCATCTGGATTACTCTTGTATCTCGCCTCCGATATATCTGTACACTGTTTACGACCACGTCTGTTCTTAATATAAATAAAGCTTGCAAATGGATCCGACTGTCTCTCTACCCACTGTAACAATATGGCTATAGTAAAGGGATAGTTCACCCAAAAATCTAAATTCTGTCATTAATTACTCACCCACATGTCGTTCCAAACCCCTAAAACCTTTGTTTATCTTAAGAACACAAATTAAGATACTTTTGATGAAATCAGAGAGCTTTCTGACCCTGCATAGACAGCAATGTAAATGCGTGTCGCAGACTGACACGGAAGAGAAGAAATTGTTGAATAAAGTCTATATTTCTGTTTTCTTTGCGCACAAAATTATTCTCACAGCTTCATAAAATTAAGGCTGAACCACTGATGTCACATATACTATTTTAACGATGTCCTTACTACCTTTTCAGGGCCTGAATGTTTTGGTTGCGTTGCTGTCTATGCAGCGTCAGAAAGGTTATATGCAAAATATTTTAATTTCTGTTCAGAAGATGAACAAAGGTCTTACGGGTTTGGAATGACATGAAGGTGTGTAATTAATGACAGAATTTTTTATTTATTTATTATAAATATACTTCATTTGCAGGAATAGTTTACCCAAACTAGTCATTAATAAAACTTAAAGGAGATAATTTACAGATAATTTCTCTTTATCTTTCTATAAAGATAAATCTTTCTTCTTTTTTCTCTATCTTTCTTCAGTTGTAAAAAAAAAA
Source organism: Garra rufa (assembly GCF_049309525.1). Lineage (NCBI taxonomy): Eukaryota > Metazoa > Chordata > Actinopteri > Cypriniformes > Cyprinidae > Garra > Garra rufa. The sequence goes on from NC_133371.1 coordinate 33,237,229, forward strand.
AAAAAAAAAGATTTCTGAGGAAAACATTTCAGGATTTCTCTCCATATAGTGGACTTCTATGGTGCCCGCGAGTTTGCACTTCCAAAATGCAGTCTAAATGCAGCTTCAAAGGGTTCTAAATGATTCCAGCCGAGGAAGAAGGGTCTTAAAGAAAGAGCCCTTTAAAGCCCTTTAAAGCTGCATTTAAACTGCATTTTGGAAGTTCAAACTTGGGGGCACCATAGAAGTCCACTATATGAAGAGAAATCCTCAAATGTTTTCCTCAAAAAACATAATTTCTTTATGACTAAAGAAAGAAAGACCTGAATATCTTGGATGACAAGAGGGTGAGTGAACTTCTTCTTTAAATTTTTAGAAATCGACTGATTCATGATTGATTTATTAATTAATTCACACATTTATTTCTTGAAGAAATAATTTTTATTCTTTGAGGACCAAAAGGCTTGGAATACAATGGAAATGTAAAAATTAATCATGCGATCTCTCTCATTTGCTCAGTCCTAATGCAGTTCTATTCAGTTCTACCAGAAAGACTCGGGAGAATTTATACTATACCGATTACATTTATGTAGAAGCTCAGCAAGCAATCCGGTTCTTTGGCGTAGGCCCCGTTCGTAACTCGCATTCCGAGGGTACGGAAACAGCGAGTCCCGCCTGAAGACGAAGGCGGGGGCGCCGCTAACCCCCCCGCGGAGTCAGGAAAGGGGCCAACTGGTGATGGTGAGGATTGAGGAAGACAATCTGAGGTCTTCGTGAAGAAGGGGATAGCCTGATTGATGGATGTGGTAATAGAGGGATGACCCAGCTTGGTAGAATAGAGGAGTTGGAGGAGAGATTCCATCTTGGTGGAGGTGGGGAGGATGGAGGTGCTGGAGCAACAGCATCTGCGAACTCAGACATGGTAAGCGCTACCCCTTAAAGCTACAGTAATGATATGATTGGAAGATGAGGAGGTAATTAGTGACGCGAACGATTGAGTCTTCCTGCCAGAACTTGCGCTAGTAGCTTCATTTCTACCAGAAAGACTCGGGAGAATTTATACTATACCGATTACATTTATGTAGAAGCTCAGCAAGCAATCCGGTTCTTTGGCGTAGGCCCCGTTCGTAACTCGCATTCCGAGGGTACGGAAACAGCGAGTCCCGCCTGAAGACGAAGGCGGGGGCGCCGCTAACCCCCAAAGATAGGTGGACTTAAGGATCCACCAGAACGGGGCCCACCCCCAAAGGACGGTTTTAAAATTACCTTACGGTCGTGAATCCTGGGGTTCCTGGCTTAGATGGAGAAAGAAAAAGAAACAAATTAGATTTAGATGAGTGCCATTCGTGGTTAACTTAATGAACCACTAGCTGTTTTTTTTTTTTTTTTTTTTTTTTTTTTGTGAAAATGAACATATGCTCCTGGTATCGTTGATTGCGACGTGAACAGGGCCATCCTTTGATAGAACACGTGGCCCACCGGCCGTCTTTGATAGAACGCATGGGCCACAGGCCATCTTTTGATAGAACGCTTGGACCACAGGCCATCTTTTGATAGAACACATGGGCCACAGGCCATCTTTTGATAGAACGCATGGGCCACAGGCCATCTTTTGATAGAACGCATGGGCCACAGGCCATCTTTTGATAGAACACATGGGCCACAGGCCATCTTTTGATAGAACACATGGGCCACAGGCCATCTTTTGATAGAATGCATGGGCCACAGGCCATCTTTTGATAGAACACATGGGCCACAGGCCATCTTTTGATAGAACGCATGGGCCGCAGGCCATCTTTTGATAGAACGCATGGGCCACAGGCCATCTTTTGATAGAACACATGGGCCACAGGCCATCTTTTGATAGAACACATGGGCCACAGGCCATCTTTTGATAGAACGCATGGGCCACAGGCCATCTTTTGATAGAACGCATGGGCCACAGGCCATCTTTTGATAGAACGCATGGGCCACAGGCCATCTTTTGATAGAATGCATGGGCCACAGGCCATCTTTTGATAGAACGCTTGGACCACAGGCCATCTTTTGATAGAACACATGGGCCACGGGCCATCTTTTGATAGAACGCATGATTGAATACACAGCCCTCTTTTGATAGAACGCATGATTGAATACACAGGCCCTCTTTTGGTAGAACGCATGAATAAATACACAGGCCGTCTTTGGGTAGAACGCATGATTGAATACACAGGCCCTCTTTTGGTAGAACGCATGAATAAATACACAGGCCATCTTTGGATAGAACGCATGATTGAATACACAGGCCATCTTTTGGTAGAACGCATGAATAAATACACAGGCCGTCTTTGGGTAGAACGCATGATTGAATACGCAGGCCGTGTTTTGGTAGAACGCATGAATAAATACACAGGCCATCTTTGGATAGAACGCATGATTGAATACACAGGCCATCTTTTGGTAGAACGCATGAATAAATGCACAGGCCATCTTCTGATAGAACGCATGGGCCACGGGCCGTCTTGATAGCTTTGGTATTTATAATTACGATAAGCTGCAGCCACTTGAACCTATAGCGTGTACAGCTGTTTGACAGACGTATAACCCGCAGGCCATCTTGCTTTAGTAGCTAGCCATGCAATTCGCGAAAGTGCCAACCGTTTGGCAACACACCACCACCAGTAGAAAAAAAATAGGATTTACCTAGATCGAGGCTGGAGAGCTTGCTGGGCTTCGAGGATGGAGGTACGGGAGCGATGGCATCGGTGAGCACCGCGGGTTCGTGTCGGCGCTCGGCCGCTCGGCTCTCTCCGGCTCGGGTTGGCGCGTGTAGCGCGAGCGCGCTGGCGATCAGAGCCTCATGCCGCCGCTTGAGCAGCTCGAGCTCACAGATTCGCCAGACTGGGCTCTAGCCGCTGCTTCTGTCTACCGCCGCCGCGAGACGACGGTACATTGTTACGACTCCTGCACCGCAAACACATCCGCAGAGGAGGAGAACCGCACGGTTCACGTTAAACTATGCCGACAGTCGTTTTTTATGAAGTAACCATGGTATCCGTGATAAATCCTGTCAGTTTGAGAGAGTTAACAGCTCCGCTCCTTGCAACTGCGGCTGGAATCCAGTTTCACGGCTGTGTGCTGGAGCAACAGCATCTGCGAACTCAGACATGGTAAGCGCTACCCCTTAAAGCTACAGTAATGATATGATTGGAAGATGAGGAGGTAATTAGTGACGCGAACGATTGAGTCTTCCTGCCAGAACTTGCGCTAGTAGCTTCATTTCTTGCATGTTTGGCTCTCTTATTGTTACAATTAAGGAAACTGGCATTTGTAAACCATTATAGAATTTGCTTTGTATTCAGCATCAATCCAGCTCCTCACACAGCTTCCAACCTGAAGCTAAGCCACCTGTACAGCTGGTGCCTGCTGCAGCCTGGACTGTGCCCAAATCCAAGCGGGGTGCTGGATTTATTCATACATCAAAACAGAGAGACATTCGGCAGATCCTCACAGTAACGCACCACCATGGCTTCTGTGCACGAGAGTCGCTAAAAATAGGCTGCCACCAAGACTTGGGATGGGGATATAAACAAATATATTCTTTTATCTCACCGAAAGGTTTAAGTATGAAACTTCATGCAACACAGAGAGATGTCAGATGCTTTAGAGGAAAGTTTGAGACCGGGTGTGAGGAAAGAAATCCTTCTTTGTGGTATTATCAAGTTGTAGACAACAAGTGTCCATGGTGTGTTTACATATTGTCAGTTACGCAAAAACTGAAATCCTACCTCAGCTCTCCCAGCCTGCTGCGAAGGAACAAACAAGAATTATTTTGACTAAGCAGGGTTTAGTGAAAACTATGACTTGATATTTCTTGTCTACTTGAAAGAAAAGGGGAAATGTGCATGTGGGTGGCTCTGTGTGTGTGTTTTGTGTCTGACAGTGTCAGCAATAGTTGAACAATGTTTTTCATGTGTTTTAGTAAAGATTCTGCGGTTACAAGCTTGCGAACCCTCCAGAGAACATCTTATGCCCTAAGAATGTGTTGATGAGCAAAACCGATGTCAGGAGGTGCCATTTCAGCAGGCACATACAAACGCTGGCATACGCACAGACATTTACCAGCAGTCAGACTATTGAGAACTGAAAATGTGCTGTGTTAGTGCTACATAATAAAAGTATGCTGCTGACATACTGTTAAAAAGATCCATGGTTTTTTGTATATCAGCTATTTAGGTTTTGTTAATTAACAAACTGTTATTTTTTAACACATTAGCTTTTCTTTAACACATGTTGTTCATTTTCAAAGCAAGCAGATTGTACTTTAGTTCACTAGGTTAGGTAAAAACAGTTTGCTTTGTAATGGAAAACATGATGAAATATTCAGAGTTTGGATTCAATTACTTAGTAGCAAGTTAGCTATATTCATAAGCAGAGCTGTAAAATGTCATTATTAGTCAGTTTAAATTAAGTATATTTATTACTTTTCAATGAGCAGAAAATCAGTTTTCTATAGAACTGTTTGCAGTATTAAAAGTATTTTTATCATTGTGGTAATGTATTTTTATGCATAATGTATTTATACATAATATATTTATATATTTTAATTATCATACACTACCAGTCAAAAGTTTTAAAATTTGATTTTATTTATTTGATCCAAAATATTAAATATGAAATATTTTTTACTATTTTAAATAACTGCTTTCTATTTGAATATATTTTAAAATGTAACTGATTCCTTTGACCAAAGCTAAATTTTCATCAGCCATTACTCCAGGCTTTTCGGATGATCCTTCAGAAATCATTCTAATATACTGTTTTGCTGGTAAAGAAACATTTTTTTTATTATTATTTTTATCAATATTTAAAACAATTGATCACATTTTTTTCAGGATTCTCTGATGAATATAAAGATTCAAAGATCAGCATTTATCTGAAATAAAAGCTTCAAAAGCTTGGAGTCAATATATAATATATTCTTTTTTAGGGAAAGAAATTATAGAAATTAATACTTTTATTTAGCAAGGTTGCTTTAAATTAATCAAAAGTGATGATAAAGACATTTATGACATTACAAAATATTTCTATTTTAGATAAAAGCTGTTCTTTTGAACGTCTGAACTGAAAATTCTACTCAGCTGTTTTCAACATAATAATAATAAATGTTTTTTGAGCAGCAAATATTATTTCGGAAGGATCTTGTGACTGGAGTAATGACACCAAAAATTCACCTTTGAAATCACAGGAATAAATTACATTTTAAAATATATTCAAATAAAAAAAAGTTATTTTAAATCATAAAAACATCTCAGACTTTGGATCAAACCAATACAGGCTTGGTAAGTAGAAGAGACTTATTTAAAAAAAAAAAAAAAAAAAAAGCATTAAAATCTTTTGACAGGTAGTGTACAATATATTATTATATAAAATATATGTTATTATAGAAATTATTATTGTTATTATAAATTGCACAGTAGAAGAAAACACACTAGATTAATTTGACCTTAAAAAATTAGCATATGTGATCATAAGTGGTTGATAAGCTGTATAGAATCAAAATTATAGCTTTAAATTGCATTTCCTTCTGATCATTTACAACTGCTAGTAATTAATGGCATTGTTTAGTCAGTACCCTGGGCAGTTGCAAATGATTAATCAATGCTTTCATATGAGCATAGTTAATTACATTAGTCATAAATCATAACCTTTTATAGTCTACCACCAAGTTTTTTTTTCTCTCAAGGGTTTTGTTTGCACATTTTCCACAGAGATCTATGATTCTTCACATAATTGTATTTTATTTATTTATTTATTTTATATTGTAAATAAGCCAAAGGCAAATTTTAATAAACAAGGCTGCCATGCAACACAAATTGATTAACACAAAGAAATTCATTTAATTAACAAAAGTTCATTCACAGGACTGAGGCCCGACAGTGTTCATCTAGAGGCGGTGTTTCTTATCGTCTGAAGCCGGTACTCTTTTTCTGCTTTTCAGCCCTTTTGTTGAGGAGAAAAATCTATTTAAGTGGCTGAAGCTCTGACACAAAGCAAGAGCAGAAAGCTGTAGAATCTGCTGGCTTAATTGATTATTTGCGCAGAGCTGTATATCAGCGAGGTGCAGCATACCCTTGGGAAATAATGTAAAACAGATAACAAGATCAAATGTGGAAGAATTGCTTTCTACTGCCAGCTTTATTAATCTGTTTCTCTCTTAGTCAAAATGGCTTTTTTCCCCCCTCTCCTCTATGCAGGTTTTCGCATTAAGGCAAGGTACGCCTCTGCGTCCCAAGTAGCATAAAAGCTACAGCTGAGGGAGGTTTTATGAAGCTGTTTTGATTCGAAAGAATATGGGTGGCTCATGATTTCAACATTAGCTTGGCATTCGAGCTGCGAGCGTCTGCGTGTGTGGCGGGGAAATCGAAAGGGTTTAGCTCTGTTCTGCCTTGCTTTTTAAGAATTAGAATTGGAATTATTCAGTGACAAGATGTAAGGAAATTTGCGGACTCAAACGTGTTTGTGTTTTGGCCTTGTAGAAAATACACAAGACGCTTTCATTGCTCCATGAAACAGCCACAATACCCTCATGTACATGGCCTTGTAGGTTCACTCTTTATACTCTTTAGAGATTCTTCGAGTGTTTGTGTTGAATCCAAATCAAACCATGTGTTCTCTAATTCCACATTCTCTCATAGTGCATTTACATAATAAAAATTGCATAGCAGTCTCACAATCTACTAGACATCCGTCCTCAAACATCTCTCTAAGCCATTTCCAACTCTGTAAACTGATTTGTTTTTCTTATTCATGGGGTCTTGCGGCACATCAGACATGACTGTAATTGCCTTCCTCTCACCAGGGAGCTTCTTGTTTCTCATTCTGAAGTTTATTCTCTATTTCGTGTCACCAAGGCAAAGAGAGAGACGGCACCCTGGGAGAAATGACACTCCCTCCATCACCAAGAGGCGAGTGAAAAGATAAGAACGGTAGATAAATATCTGCAAATGCGCAGCTCCAAATGATGCTCGCACAATGCTCCCGCTTTAAAATGAATGGGTGTTTATAAGTACACTTCCTATGAGTTTGGTAAAACTGTGGCAGTTGGCATTAGCGAACGCACCGTAATGCACAAACAAGCTGATGTTAGTCAGAGGGGCCATCTGGATTGCTTGTGTTTTTATGAAATCAACTCTTTGGATTACTCCTCTCGTTCTCTAATTGAGCTGCTTCGTTTAGCACGGCGGCACGGCTCTAAATGGCCAGTTTATATTGACTGCTAAAAGGGCTGCTCGCCCCGGGAGGTGATGATCTACAGAGCGGCAGGAAGTGGGAATGAACCTCAGGTTATTTACGTCAGCACTCCCTCAAAAGCACGATCCTTGGCAGCTCTACGCGGCTCTGCTTCTGCCTGTAATTTCAACTCTTCCAGAATCGGCCCTTGTCAGGTGTAATTACGCAACAGATGAAGGTACCAGCCTGGTGGTTTTCCCTTTTACAAATGAAATCTGCGGCTTTAGTCTGGGAAAGAAATGCAGTCATTATTAAATCTTTGTTTTTCTACCATTTTTTGAGGGGTTTTAGGTTTCAGGGCTCAGAATTGATTTTTTTGTGTATGTCAACAAGCGCCGCTCTCTGCATCCATGAAAGGAGGAGGGATAATGTCAGCTCAGCTTAATACATTTCTAATGGATGTTTTATTTTCAGCCTGAGGGTGCGTCTGAAGTGTTTGGACACTTGGAGATTTGCGGGGGTGGAAGAATACCTGGGAAAATGCAGCCAGTTATGCAACAAGATATTTGGAAACATTTATAATGCCATTTTAACTTTCTGTCTGCTTAGTTCAAGAAAACATTTTCATTGAATTTTCTTTCTTGCTTTTTATGTGAGCTCACTTTTCTATTCCTATAAATGGTTGTGCAAGGTATGCATTGTTAATGCTTTACTATAGGTTAGGGGTGATATTTTTATCAGTTGTTTATTATTCATGCAACAATACCTATTACTGTTATAGTTTTCATAAAAAAACATTGCTACACTCCAAAAAACGCTGGGTTAAAGACAACACAACTTGGGTTGGCAACCCAGTACTGGGTAAATATTGAACAGAACACATGCTGTTTTTTAAATGTTTTTACCCAACATGCTGGGTTGTTTTAAATCAACTATTGTTTAAAAATTAAAAATTTAATTGCTGATATAAAATGGGCTGGAAATTAAAAATCACACACAGAATTATAGAGGCAACAGCAATAATCAAAAGATGAACAGTTAATATTAAGCAAGAACACCCATGGACAAAATATAAGACAAATTGAATTTATTTGCATGAAAACAGCATAGTTTACAATATTACAAACTTGGAACATTTAAAATTAGCATTTCAATTTAATCGTATTCAACCGTTTTCAGTAATCACTTTTCACCAAAATTGCACTAATTCTTGTGCTGGTGTTTCGGAGAAATCTGAGCCGGTCATGGGCTGGGAATATGAACCTCAGACCACTGCCTCACATTTTACTCGTAGCTGAAAAATGTTGTGACTGACTCCATAACCTGCCCATTAAAAAACAGTACTAAGGTTAAAGAACATTTTTTAACATCAAATTAAATTAAATTCAGCATTATAACAAAAAATGTATAAAATCAATTTGTTATGCAAGGTAAAAGGCGTTTCCATCGTTCAAAACGACCGTTGCTTACGCAGCTGACAGACATCTTGTCCTTTTATGTTCATTTACAGCACAGAAAAGACTTTATAAATGAAATAAAAAGTATACAAACCTTTATTTTTCTGTGAACCTCACTCTTTTGTAACGTTAGAGGAAGCTAAAAACTCGTGCTGAGTCTTTTCGTATTCATCATCCTTTTCTATCAAAATGCTTGCTACTGATGCAAAAAAAGGAAACCTGAACCTGGTCCAATTTTTTTATGACGGACGGAAAAAAGTTCGGATCAGGTTTGATTTTCTGTGTTTTTGCATCGGTAGCAAGCATTTTGATAGGAAAGGATGACAAATACAAAAAACGCATACAAAGATTTTGGACTCAGTGTGCAATGACCTTGAGCCTGGATTTTTTGTATGTATTTTTTCAATTTTATTTTCATATTCATCATCCTTTCCTATCAAAATGCTTGCTATGGATTCGAAAATGCAGAAAATCGAATGATCCAAATTTGATCTGAATTTTTTTATGTTGGACGAAAGTTTCGGAGGCAGTGTGCAATGACCTTCAGTGTACAATGACCTTAACTCAGCAGCTGGGTTGTTTCGTCAGAGGCTCATACCAGCGGTTGGGTAAAAAACAATAACCCAATATTTAATAACCCAATAAAAAATGACCCAGCAGCTTAGTTACACGAAAAACTACCCAGTGCCTGGGTAAAAAATATTAAAAATAAACCAATAAAATGACCCAGCAAACTGAACCCAGCATTTGGGTAAAAAAATAACCCATCTTTTTTTAGAGTGCAGAAAAACTACCCAGCACCTGAGTAAAAATATTAAAAACAACCCAATAAAATGACCCAGCAGGTTGAACCCAGCATTTGGGTTAAAAAAAATTATAGTATTTTTTATTTTTGAGTGATAAGATAACTTTGTCTAGTGCTTTTATGAATGTTTTTAGCATGACTATACTGAATGAAATAGCTTAAACTTCTTTATGGTTAGTGTTTGCATGTTTCTTTTCATTGTGTAACCTATTTGTTCTACAGATTTTTGTACTAGTGTTAAATGCTGCTGTTTTTGATAGCGTTGATAACGTTTCTGACAGATAATATCATGATGTTTTTTGTGTTTGCCTTACCGAATGTGGTATCCTGTCAGCAATAATCTGTCCACAGGCTTTCGATTACTGCAGTGTTGCCAGATATTGCTATAAAATCAAATAAAACCCGAAAATAAATTCAAAATAAACTGAAATTAGTTCACATTTTGTATATAAGACACCTCTAACCCTGCAACTTCTCCCTTTTTTTAACTTTCTAAAGTGTCAAATTAAGTGGAAAAGACAAAGATGCTTATAATAGCTGGATCTGGCAACATGATGGAGACTGCATCTTGCAGCGATCATTTTCACACCACAGATGCTAAACATTCTTGCAAACTCATATGAGGAGTTTTATACAGCCGATTAGTCATTCGGAGAACAAATGTTATTTTTGAACATGAAAATTTACCTTAGGTACAGACCTCGGTGACCTCATAGCTGGCTACAGCCATGGTTTAGTCCCAACATTATTCAAAATACCTTCATTTGTGTTCTGCAGAAGAGAAAAAAGACATGAGGGTGAGTAAATGATGAAATCTTTTACTTTTTTTGGTCAACTATTTTTTTTATTCACATGTAGCTACTCTCAGTTCATTAACTTTTGGAGGCTATTAGTTATTGACTCAGCCTCACTGTGAAAAACTTTTATTAAAATCAGACATTTTTTATATGATCATACCAAGTCTGTTTGCAAGGTGAAGTATTAAAATTAGGTGCCATGTGATGTTATGCAAAACCATCAGTGGTCTGTCAGGGGTCTGCTCAGGTTTTCCTCACTTTGCCGCCAGTGGAGGATGAAGCAGGTTTTCAAGCTGAATTATTCCAGCATTGCTATTACGCTGCATTAACATTACATGAATCCATCCACCTGCATGTATCAAAATGCAAAATGGTTTGAACTGGAAAATTTAAAAGCCAGCCACTTGTGTAATTAAATGCTAAAGAAAATGAAATATGCACTACAACTGTCGGTTAGGCAACATGATTTTTCTGCCACCTACAATCTATTGTTTTACAATCAATTGGTTTAAGAAGGGTTAAAATGTTTTATGAATGATAATAAATGCATTTTATATATATATAGTGGAACTGACATTTGCAGTCAACGGTAGTTATGGTATTTTTACAACAAATGCCAAGAATGCAGTTTGTCATTGTGTACAAATGCATAGCATTTTCTTGTCTTGATTAAAAGTTTCTTCAACAAGAATGTCATTAGCCTATGAAATATGTTTTAAAAAGTAACAAAAAAAAATCTTATTATTAAGTACAAGTAAAAGTAAAAGCTCACAGAATATCAGTTTGACAATCCCCAGTTGAACCAGGTTGGCGGTGGGTAGAATCGATACGCATCTGGTCATGGAATCGGCTGTAAAGTTATTTTGTATTCCATTAGCGGTCCAAGGTGCTTAGCAGAAGCCATCAAAAAGGCTGATACACGCAAGCCCTCCAAAACACTTGCGTCCTTCTTTCTATTCTTGGATTACTCTGTGTAATTTGAGGTCAGAAATAAAAGAACGCCTGGGGCCTGTTTTATGCACATAGCTGAAATGTTTTTTCTTCTTTCTCAAAGACAGTCTCCAACTATGTATCATCAGAAGAAGATAGCCGAAATTGAAATGCCATTTTGCAGTCTAGCTTTTAAGAACCATACATTGTACTTGACGCACAGACCTCAAAAAGGGCAAAGCAAAAGACTTAAAGGAGTACATACTTTGCTTATGCCTGCCGAGCAGGGTTGGGATATTAACCTCACAGCATGATCTTCAGCTGAAGTTTGTATTATACCTACATCATTGTCGGGTTAATTACTGGGCTTAAAGGCACACAAGCCTTCTGCTTATTTTTAGTGTGACCTTATAGTGAATGTTCTGTCTTATATAAAAAAAGAAGTGCTTCTGTGATTGCTGCACAGCCAGAAATTGGTGGCAGTTTCTCCTGAAAAATAAAGACATGATCATTTTAGTGAGCTGTACGTAATTTTTACTGTTGGGTTTTCACATCTGAAATATTTTTTTTTTAAAAGCCAGAAAACTATACTTCTGAAATATACTTTGATCAGGGTTATGCAAAATTCAGAAATGAACATTTGTCTCACATTGAGTTTGACTGTGAATTTGAATTGGCTACACACCACAGGAAGTTGAATGACAATAAAATCAAAGAAATTCAAAACAGCATTCTGAGAAATGCCTGGTCCACAAAAAAAATATTAAATATAATAAGCTGTCTATCAAACATCAAATCTCTGTCTGTGTTCAAGGCTTTAAAAAATATTTCAAAACTTTCAGTTTTCAAGCTATGTATTTTGTTTATGACTTTACTTTTCTATTTTAAAAAATACAGTTCCCCTTCGGGAACGTCGAGCTGCGTCGGAACGCTTTGGGAACACCCCCAGCGTGACCACGCTCTGATCACGTGTATAATCCGTCCAATAGGAAAAGCGCGTGCGACGTCACGGACGGGGTGACGTCAGGAACCAGGAAGCTATAAAGCACGTGCGGTGAATGCAGCCGGCAGCTTCTGTCCCTCAGTGCTGTTTTTCAGAGCCAGTTTGCTCTACTTTTATTTGAGCACTGAGTTATCATAGGAAAGCAAAATAAGAAAGTTAAAATGGGCGAAAACAAGCAGTTTAAGCAGTGTGTTCCTCCCTGCCCAAGATACATCACGGCAGAGGACACACACTCGCTTTGTGTTGTTTGTTTGGGAGCGAGGCATGCCCAGTCAGCCTTTGAGGAGGCTGACTGTGTGCATTGTTTGCGGCTTCCTCTCCGCACGCTTCGCTCCCGGAGGGATCTTTTCGAGGAAGGAGCCCTCACCAGCGTTCCCCGCGGATCAGGTCCCGCTTCTGCTGAGGCAGAATGGCGCTTGCATTCGTGGGGATCGCAGATGGATCTGCTAGTGAGTGTGGAGACGGGCGAGCCCCTTTCTCCAGCCTCCTCTGGCATATCCTTGCCCCTTTCTGGTCTGGAAGCCCGTTCTGAGGTTTCTTCCTTTCAGGAGGGGCACTCGTCCCTCCCTCTTTCTTCCTCTGAGGAGGAGGAAACGGAAGCGGTCGAGGAGGCTGGTCCCCCGCCCACCCAGCCCGTTGAGTACGAGGAGTTAGTGGAGGTGGTCACTCGTGCCATTGCCAAACTCAACATCAGTTGGCCGGACGTTGTGACTGGGGAGCAGAAAGCGGCGACAAAGCTTGATGAACGCTTTCTGCGTCCCAAAGTTACATCTCCACGCCGAGGCCTGCCGTTCTTTCCCGATCTCCACACCGAGGTGTCGAGATCGTGGACCAAACCATTCTCGGCACATGTTCACTCCCCTTCCGCCGCCATCTATTGTAATGTGGTCGGGGCTCGTGAACACGGTTATGGGGCGTTATGGGCGAACCTCAGCAGGCTCTGATTATGGAACAAGAGGTAGAAACTCTTTTGAGGAAGGAGGCCATCGAGGTGGTCCCTCCTCATCTTATGGAGTGCGGGTTTTACAGCCGCTACTTCATAGTTCCCAAGAAGGATGGAGGACTGCGTCCTATTCTAGATCTCAGACTGCTCAATCGTGCAGTACTGAGACTTCAGTTCAAAATGCTTACTGTCAAGCAGGTTGTGTCTCAAATCAAGTCCGAGGACTGGTTTGTGACCATAGATCTCAAGGACGCCTATTTTCATGTCTCCATCCTTCCACAACACAGGAAGTTTCTCAAGTTCGCTTTTGGGGGCAAAGCTTACCAATACAGGGTCCTTCCCTTCGGTCTAGCACTCTCACCCCTAACTTTCACCAAGTGTGTGGATGCGGCGCTGGCTCCTCTGCGACTCCAGGGCATCCGCATACTGAACTACATAGACAACTGGCTTATACTGGCCCAGTCCAGAGAAATGGCAGTTCGACATCGAGATGTCATTCTTGCCCACATGAAAGTTCTGGGGTTAAGACTGAATTCCAAGAAAAGTGTTCTTTCTCCAGCTCAGAGAACCACTTATCTAGGAGTAGTTTGGGATTCGACCACGATGCGGGCTCATATGACTCCCGCTCGTATAGAGTCGATTTTCAACGCAGTCGAGAGAGTCAAGATAGGCCGATCACTCACTGTAAAGCAGTTTCAAGTTCTGCTAGGTCTCATGGCAGCTGCGTCCAACGTGATTCCTTTTGGCCTGCTGTACATGAGACCTTTACAGTGGTGGCTCAGGACCAAGGGGTTCTCCCCGAGGGGCAACCCACTACGTATGATCAAGGTCATGCGTCGCTGCCTTCGTGCCTTAGACATGTGGAAGAAACCTTGGTTCCTGTCTCAAGGTCCGATGTTGGGGGCGACTTGTCGTCGTGTCACACTTATGACGGACGCCTCCCTCATCGGCTGGGGAGCGGTCATGAGTGGCCGCTCAGCCCAGGGTCTGTGGAGTGGATGCCATCTGACGTGGCACATCAATCGCCTGGAAATGCTGGCCGTGTTTCTAGCTTTGAAACACTTCCTCCCAGACCTAAAAGATCACCATGTGCTGGTTCACACCGACAACACAGCGGTGGTCGCCTATATCAACCACCAAGGAGATCTGCGGTCGTGCCCCTTGAACAAGCTGGCACACCAGATCCTTGTGTGGTCCCAGAGAAAACTCCTCTCATTAAGAGCAGTTTACATACCTGGACATCTCAATGTGGGAGCAGACGTCCTGTCGAGGCAGGGGCTGAGGCCCGGGGAATGGAGACTCCACCCCGAGGTGGTGGAAGTCATATGGAGCAAATTTGGCAAGGCCCAAGTAGATCTCTTTGCGAGCCAGGAGACCATGCATTGTCCCCTCTGGTTCTCCCTCAGTCATCCGGCCCATTGGGACTGGATGCTATGGTACAGACGTGGCCGAGGCTTTGTCTGTACGCCTTTCCCCCGATCGCTCTGCTCCTGGGAGTTCTGGAGAGAGTGCGCCAGGACGGAATTCGCTTACTGCTAGTGGCTCCGTGCTGGCCAGGTCGAGTGTGGTTCTCAGACCTGATTTATCTCCTAGACGGCCCTCCATGGGAAATTCCCATCAGGAGAGATCTCCTCTCACAGGCAGGAGGTGCGATCTTGCACCCCTGCCCGGAGTTGTGGAAGTTACGGGTGTGGCCCCTGAGGGGGCACATCTCCTAGCTTCCGGTCTCTCAACCGAGGTTGTTGAGACCATCCTCCAATCCAGAGCTCCCTCTACGAGGAAACTGTACACCGGGAAGTGGAATACGTTTGTCCTTTGGTGCAATCAGCGCCAGATTGACCCAGTTCACTGCCCAGTAGGTTCAGTGCTGGACTTTTTGCAAGCCCGCCTTACGGCCGGTAATGCACACTCTACGCTGAAGGGCTACGTGGCGGCCATAGATGCCTTCCATGCTCCCTTCGGTGCTACCTCCCTCGGGAGACTTCCCCTGGTGTCACGTTTCCTCCGCGGTGCGCTGAGGCTGAGGCCCCTGGTGCGCTCTTGCGTCCCCACGTGGGACCTGGCCGATTGAGGAAATCTCGGACAGACTCTTGTCCTTTAAAACAGCCTTTCTCTTGGCTATCTCCTCTCTTAAGAGAGTCGGTGACCTACAGGCCCTTTCGGTGGCCCCTTCTTACTTAGACTTTGCCCCCGGGTTAGTCAAAGCTTTCTTGCACCCTAAATCGGGTTATGTACCCAAGGTGCCCTCAGTAGTACCACGGCCCGTAGTGCTCCAGGCCTTTTGTCCTCCTCCCTTTAAGGAACCGGGACAACAGAAGCTTAACTGTATGTGTCCAGTGCGAGCACTGGACACGTACGTCCACAGAGCTGCCCTGTGGAGGAAGACGGACCAATTATTTGTGTGTTTCGGTCCCCATAACAGAGGTCTTCCAGCTTCTAAGCAGTCATTAAGTCGGTGGATTTCGGATGCCATTACCATTTCCTATGAGTCCTCTGGTCTTCCCTCACCGATGGAAGCCAAGGCTCACTCGACCCGCAAAGTTGCGGCGTCTAAGGCTTTCCTAGCAGGGGTGTCCCTGCAGGATATTTGTAACGCTGCGGGATGGTCCACGCCACTTACATTCGTGAGGTTCTATGAGTTAGACCTTCCACATTCTCCAGGCTCTCATGCTCTCATTTCTGATGCTCCCACCTCTAGTGGGACTTCCTAATTCAGCGAGCGGGCTGAGGCCGCTCGTTTCTCTCGGGCTACTTTCGCTCTTTTATAAGACGGCTGAGGCCGCACTTTTCCTGCTTGAATAGCAGCATTTACCATGGGCTACTTTCGCCCTTTCACGAGTGGGCTGAGGCCGCTCGTTTCACTCGGGCTACTTTCGCCCTTTTATAAGACGGCTGAGGCCGCACTTTCCTGCTTGAATAGCAGCAATTACCATGGGCTACTTTCGCCCTTTTACGAGTGGGCTTCCTGGTTCCTGACGTCACCCCGTCCGTGACGTCGCACGCGCTTTTCCTATTGGACGGATTATACACGTGATCAGAGCGTGGTCACGCTGGGGCATTCCCAAAGCGTTCCGACGCAGCATCTCGTTCCCTCGAGGAACTAGGGTTTCATACAAAACCCGAGGCGTTTTTTATTTTAGTTAATTTTAATGTTACTTCTTTAAATTCAAATTTAAATTTCATCTCTGAATTTCAGTTAATTTTAATGTTCCTTCCTTAAACTTAAATTCTATCTTTCTGTCCTTCACCCTTATCATGTTTCTTACCTCAATTTAAATTCAATTCAAATTCAGGAATTTAATTGTAATTTCAAAAGCATTTTCAATTCAGTTCTGAATGTCAATTCGATTAAATTCACTGTTTTTAACCCAGTGATTGATTGATTGATTGATTTGTCTTTTTCTTTTGTCCTTTTTTTTGTTTTACTTTATATGAGATGGTTATGACTGTCAAACTCAAAAAAGCACAATAAAATTACTATATGTGACCACAAGGATCAATTTTTATAAATTAAAAAATAAATACATTATCTGAAAGCTTTCTATTATTGTATGGTTTGTTACACTGTTAAAATAAAATTTTAAGTTTAATCAACATGATATGTTAAGTTGTACTTCATGAAAACGTGGATATTTGAGTTGAGTAAACTTAAAATTTGAAGGCAGTGCGAATACTTTTTTGAGTAGGATACACTCTTAAAAATAAAGGTGCTTTAAAATGTTCTTCAAGCGATGCCATAGAAGAACAATTTTTGGTTCCACAAAGAACCATTCAGTCAAAGGTTCTTTGAAGAACCATTTCTTTCTTACCTTTTATAATCTGAAGAACCTTCTTTCGCCACAAAGAACAGAAAGGTTCTTCAGATGTTTAAGGTTCTTTATGGAACCATTTAGACGAAAATGGTTCTTCTATGGCATCGTGAAGCACCTTTATTTTTAAGAGTGTAGGACAATATTTGGCTAAGATAAAATCTGCAATCTGGAGGTGCAAAAATCTAAATATTGAGAATCAAAGATCAAAGATTATGTTTTGATATATTTACAGTAGAAAATGTACAAAATATATTTACTTAATATCTTAAAGTTTTTTGGCATGAAATAAATATCGATAATTTTGATCCATACAATGTATTTTTGGCTATTGCTATAAATATATTTGTGCTTCTTATGACTGGTTTTGTGGTCCAGGCAGGGTCATATATATAGTCCATGTTTCTGCTCTTCCCCTTTATGTGTCAGATTTAGCATATTAATGATACATCCTGATGTTTTTGTTTTCTATCAGATCACACCGTTACGTGTTTCCATCATGAGACTGGTGTTGAAGTACCTGGACAAGATGAGGTGTTTTCGAAAACGCTCCACCATTCCTTTTCTGGTGGCTCTCATTACCTTCCTGCTCTTCATAAACCTCTACATCGAGGACGGCTACGTACTGGTGAGTTTGTTTACCTGTTGAAATCCAGCAGGTAAATTACAGAGGTCAATTTATTTACAACATCAGTGGAGCAGATAACAAGACAATAGTGGGCTTCACAACAACTCGACTACTGTTGTTGCATGTGATTTAGCATTAATTATCTCTGTGCTGAAAAGTTATTTTGTTTATATGCTTTAATTACCAAATGTTGCGTGTAAGGCTGCCGGTGCCGTGTTGTGCATGTATAATTATCAGAGCTCACGCTGCAGCCTATTTAAAATTTCATGATGTAGAGGCAGTCCAAATGCAAGAGACACATTTATTATTCATGAGGCCAACTTTATGATCAAAACTTTGTGATCATAACATGTCGCGTGTGTTTGTCTGTTGAATTATTTAAAAGGTGTACCCATTTTGACTAAGTCACTTTTCCAAATAACCCCCATTTAATTGAAACACAAACACCGCCAGCAAAAATTTTGTAAAGTGTGAACAGTTCATGTGTGCAAAAGACACTGAAGTATAGCAATGATGCCATAATTTAATACAAGATAAGTTATTTAAAAAGTTGAGTAATATTGTGTGTCCAATTAATTATTCAAAGGCCATCATTTACATTTAATGAGATTATACAAGGGTGTGCAAGAATATTTCCAAATCTAAAAATAATGACCTGGAGTGCTTACACTTAAAGATGCAAAAGGAGTCTTAGCATTTCAAGAACATATAATCCTGTCTTCGAGCTTTAAGGCTCATTGAAATGTTGTGACAAATTTGACTTACTTTAGACTTGTGACAAACTTTAACAAACTTTGGATGTCATGTGTTTCAGGAGGAAGACAAACGCCAGTTACGAGAAACCTCAATGCATCCGTTGAACTCAGAGCGATATGTTCATTCCTTTAAGGATATCACCAATTTTTCTGGAACGATCAATGTGACTTATCGGTACCTCGCTGGAACACCTTTACCTCGAAAGAGTAAGATTAATTTTCTTTGTACACATGGTTTAAAAGCCTAAACAAATAAGTTGAAAAAATATGTACAATATGCAACACTGCACAACTGAATTAATTATTATCTAGCATTTCGAGTTGTGCATTTATTTATGTGTGTATTTATTTGTGTTCTTCTGTATATGTATGTATAGACACACACACACACACACACACACATAGATACATAAACACAAGAAGGCAACATGAATAAATAAATAAATACACAACTTGAAATGCTAGATCATACTGCATCAAGTCTCTTTAAAAAAGTTTTACTTAACTGTAAAAAAAAAAGTAAAAAAGTTCTAAACATCCAATCAGATCAATTTACTTGCTAAACAAAATTAATCCATTTATTAAATTAATAGTTTGATCTTGCTTTAAGCTTAATTTTAATAAGGTCTAGTGAGAAATATGTCTGAATAAGAAAAATAAATTGTGAACTTAATTTGATATATTTTATTTAAAAACTTTTTTTGTATTTAATTTAGCTTCAAAATTCCCCTATTATGCCATTTCTAAGATTCCTAATATTGTTTTGGGATTCTCCTACAATAAGTTTTCCTTGCATGCAAGGTCAAACAACGCTTTTGTTTTCTCAAAATATGCATTTAATATCACCTCATTATCCAGCGATTCTCAAGTGATTCTTTAAAGCAGCTCAAAGATTCAGTCACTCTAAATCCCTCCTTTCCGTGAGAGTAGTCTGCTCTGATTGGTCAGATGGCCCAGTCTGTTGTGATCAGTCTACTGCATACAGTCAGAAATTATACATTCATTGTCATAGTTACATATTTTAAAAGCTTGATAGAAAATATAAACATCTATGATCCCCTGCTGATTTTGTATGTTTGCCCACTGACAAAGAAATTAAAAGTCTATTATTTTAATGGTAGGTTTATTTGAACAATGAGAGACAGAATAACAACAAAAAAATCCAGAAAAACGCATTTCAAAAAAGTTATAAATTGATTTGCATTTTAATGAGTGAAACAAGGTCGGCGCTGATAGCCTTGTGGTTAGTGCACCGATATATAGCACAACTGTGCTCACGGCAACCCTTTGCCAATCCTGCTCCCCTCTCTCTGCCTATTGATTTGCTGTCATCTCTAAACTGCCCTGTCCATTAAAGGCAAAAGAGCAAAAAATATAACTTTAAAAAAATAAAAATAATAGTGAAATAAGTATTTGATCCCCTATCAATCAGCAAGATTTCTGGCTCCCAGGTGTCTTTTATACAGGTAACGAGCTGAGATTAGGAGCACTCTCTTAAAGGGACTGCTTCTAATCTCTGCTTGTTACCTTTTAAAAGACACCTGTCCACAGAAGCAATAAATCAATCCGATTCCAAA
Organism: Garra rufa; assembly: GCF_049309525.1. NCBI lineage: Eukaryota > Metazoa > Chordata > Actinopteri > Cypriniformes > Cyprinidae > Garra > Garra rufa. The sequence goes on from NC_133371.1 coordinate 33,257,124, forward strand.
CTTTCCACCATGGCCAAGACCAAAGAGCTGTCCCAGGACGTCAGGGACAAGATTGTAGACCTATACAAGGCTGGGATGGGCTACAAGACCATCACCAAGCAGCTTGGTGCGATTATTCGCAAATGGTGGAAACACAAAATAAATCTCAATCTCCATTAATCTGGGGCTCCATGCAGAGTTTTAATGATCATGAGAACTGTGAGGAATCAGCCCAGAACTACACAGGAGGATCTTGTCAATGATCTCAAGGCAGGTGGAACCATAGTCACCTAGAAAGTGTTGGTAACACACTACGCCGTGAAGTACTGAAATCCTGCAGAGGCCACAAGGTCCCCCTGCTCAAGAAAGCACATGTACAGGCCCGTCTGAAGTTTGCCAATGAACATCTGAATGATTCAGATTCAAAGAACTGGGTGAAAGTGTTGTGGTCAGATGAGACCAAAATCAAGCTCTTTGGCATCAACTCAACTCGCTGTGTTTAGGGGAGGAGGAATGCTGCCTATGACCCCAAGAACAACATCCCCACCTTCAAACATGGAGGTGGAAACATTATGCTTTGGGGGTGTTTTTCTGCTTAGGGGACAGGACAACTGCACAACATTAAAGGGACAATGGACGGGGCCATTGTACCATCAAATCTTCCCTCAGACAGAGCATTGAAAATGGATCGTGGATGAGTATTCCAGCATGACAATGACCCAAAACACACAGCCAAGGCAACAAAGGAGTGGCTCAGGAAGAAGCACATTAAGGTCCTGGAGTGGCCTAGCCAGTCTCCAGACCTTAATCCCATAGAAAATCTGTGGAGGGAGATGAAGGTTTGAATGGCCAAACATCAGCCTCAAAACCTTAATGACTTGGAGAGGATCTGCAAAGAGGAGTGGGACAATATCCCTCCTAAGATGTGTGCAAACCTGGTGGCAACAAGAAACGTCTGACCTCTGTGATTGCTAACAAGGGTTTTGCCACCAAGTTCTGAGACAAGTTTTGCGACTCATTAAAATGCAAATCATTTTAATGTTTTCAAATTTTCTATCAAGCTTTTAAAATACGTAACTATGACAATGAATGTATAATTTCTGACTGTATGCAGTAGACTGATCACACCTCACTGTAGTATTTATCAGTCTTTTAGATTGTGATTCAGTGGAGCCAGCTGATCCAAATAAACTGGGTACTGAGCCATCTTTCAAGAGTAATCGTTTTGTGAATCCCACATTGAACTCCCCAAGTTTAGAGATCCAGTCATCAGTAAAAAATTAAGTTTTTGAAGGCAGGTCAAGTTGTACATGGCCGGCTAACGTAGAACATAGCCATCACGGTTCAGAGTCAATTCTTTCTTTTGGGAGAAAATAACTTTATTTATCATGCATTTTGGCTTTTTACAACTTTGCAGATTGTTTGCATTCACATACAGCTACATTACATGCAGCATGTAAGGCAATATTTAAAATGACATAATAGGGGCACTTTAAGTAAATGTATCTGGTTTTAAGAATATTTGTATATTTCTCACTGGACAGCATATGTCTGTAGGTGTCAGATCAGTTCAAAGCATACATTCTCTTACTCCATGATTTTTCATGATCTTTTGCAGAGTATCTCACCATTGGATTGTCATCTGTGAAAAGAAAACGAGGAAACTACCTGCTGGAAACCATCAAGTCCATTTTTGACCAATCAAGCTATGAGGAACTCAAAGAGATCGTTGTGGTGGTCCACTTGGCAGATTTTGACCTGGCATGGTGTGAGAGCCTAGTTCAAGAAATCTCAAGAAAGTTCGGCCACCATATCATTGCAGGACGGCTGCTAGTTATCCATGCACCTGAGGAGTACTACCCGTCCCTGGATGGGCTGAAGAGAAATTACAATGATCCAGAGGATAGGGTACGCTTCCGTTCCAAACAGAATGTAGATTACGCATTTCTGCTGAACTTCTGCACCAACCTTTCAGATTTCTACATGATGCTGGAAGACGACGTGCGCTGTTCTCGAAACTTTCTCACCGCCCTGAAGAAAGTGGTTGCATCTAGAGAGGGATCATATTGGGTGATGCTTGAATTCTCTAAACTGGGCTACATAGGCAAGATGTACCACTCACGAGACCTTCCCAGACTTGCTCATTTCCTGCTCATGTTCTATCAGGAGATGCCTTGTGATTGGCTTCTTATCCACTTCCGAGGCCTCCTGGCCCAGAAGGATGCGATTCGCTTCAAGCCTTCTCTTTTCCAACACATGGGCTACTATTCCTCCTATAAGGGGGCAGAAAACAAACTTAAGGATGATGACTTTGAGGAAGACTCCCTTGATATCCCTGACAACCCACCTGCCAGTTTGTACACAAACATAAATGTATTTGAGAGCTATGATGCTGCCAAAGCCTACAGTAGCGTGGATGAGTACTTCTGGGGCAAGGCTCCATCCACTGGGGACTTTTATGTAATAGTGTTTAACAAGGCAACAAAAATCAGCAAAATCAAGATCATCACGGGAACGGATGATCGGCAGAATGATATTTTGCATCACGGCGCTCTGGAGGTGGGGGAGAAATTAGTAGGAACCAAAAAGGGAAGGCAGTGCTCCTCCTATATCACTTTAGGGGAGTTTAAAAACGGAAACATTGAGGTTCACGACGTGGACCACAAGATAGCGTTTGATATCGAGTGTGTTCGCATCGTGGTGACGGCAAATCAGAAAGAATGGCTTATCATTAGAAGCATAAGCCTCTGGACTACACAAGGTGCCAGTCAATGAGAACTGTTTTGAACCGTAGCTAAAGGCACAAGTATCTGTTTGTTTGTTTATTTATCTATTTATTTATTTCTGCAATTTCTATATTATTTATTCACCTGAGAAATCTTTATTTATTCAAATTTATTCAGACTAATTTAAAGGCAGAGCAAGATTTCATACATCTGAAGCATTTCAGCTAATTCTGACATCAACTATTCAAAGATTTTTATATACAGTATAAAGACATTTAGAGTACTTATTTGTTTCTCCCATTTTTACATTATTACTTCATAATGTATACTCCTCAGTGAGAAGCTAAACTGTTTTCTTTGACCAAGGTATACACTGCAAAAAACGATAATCCAATTTTTTTTTTTTTATTATTATTATTTTCCCTAAACCAGACCCATTTATATGTGAGGATACGTATTTCAATATACAGTCAAAAGTTACAAGAGAGGTACATACACCTTGCAGAATCTGGAAAAAGATAATTATTTTACCAAAATAAGAGGGATCATACAGAATGCATGTTATTTTTTATTTAGTACTGACCTGAATAAGATATTTCACATATAGTCCACAAGACAAAATAATAGCTGAATTTATAAAAATGACCATGTTTAAAAGTTTACATACACTTTATTTATTTATTTATTTATTTATTTTTATTTTTTTAAGTGATGGTTGTTCATGAGTCCTTTGTTGGTCCTAAACAGTTAAACTGCCCACTGTTCTTTTAAAAATTCCTTCATTTTCCCTCAAATTCTTTGGTTTTTCAGCATTTTTGTGTATTTTAACCCGTTTCCAACACTGACTGTATGATTTTGAGATCCAGGAGAACTGAGGGAACTGAGGGACTCATATGCAACTATTACAGAAGGTTCAAACGCTCACTGATGCTCTAGAAGGAAAAAATTATGCATTAAGAGCCCGGGGGTTAAAACTTTTGGAGTTTGAAGATGAGATATTTAGACAAAATGCGAGAAATGTACACATCTCCATTCTGTTCAAAAGTTTTCACACCCCGGCTCTTAATGCATTGTGTTTCCTTCTGAAGCATCAATGAGTAATAGTTGCATATGTTGTCTTCAGTGTGAAAAGATGGATCTCATAAACGTACAGTCATTGTTGGAAAGGGTTTAAGTACACAAAAATGCTGAAAAACCAAATAATTTGTAGGACCTAAAGGATTTTTTTCTGAAGAACAGCAGGCAGTTTAACTGTTCAGGACAAACAAGGGACTCATGAACAACTATCACTAAACAAACAAACATTTAAAAAAAAGTAAACTTCTGAATAGGACAATTTTCATCAATTCAACTATTTTTTTCTCTTGTGGACTGTATGTAAATGTCTTTTATGTAAAATATATTATTCAGGTTAGTACTAAAAAAATAAAAAATAACATGCATTTTGTATGATCCCTCTTATTTTGCTAAAATAATTAACATTTTGCAGATTCTGCAAGGTGTATGTAAACTTTTGAACTCAACTGTATATTATTTTTTTTTTTAAACATTTATTAAAAGTTTTTCTTGCTTTAAGTAGAAATCTATTAAGGTCTGATGAGGTTTGTGCTTAAAAAGAAAAAAATATTTGCCATTAAAGTAAGATAAAGTTAAATCGAGACGTTCCTGAAGAACAACTCTTAATATCTTGCATAATTTAGCTTTAAGTAAATGTGTCCTGTTTTAAAAAAAAAAAGTGTTTATATATCAACAAGAAATGATTTTTCACAATGTAGCTGTTTTCCATAATTTAACAGAGATATCCTATTATAGTCATTGGAAAAGTTGCTTGAAGCTAAATTGTAAGCACTTCATTTCAGTTAAGTCATTTTTGGTTTGTTTACTTTTTTCTTCTATACACCTCTAAAATATTTGCTTATCTTGCTCTCCTTTTCCGCCAACACGGGGTCAATATTGCCTTGAATATACATGTATTGTGGCATGAATCTACTCAGCAACATTTCATACTGTCTCCCCACCGAATGATAACAGAAATGTTATTCAATCAACCTTGGGCCAAAAAGCTCTCTTTAGTGTAGTTCTGTTTTGTTCGCGCATTTCTTCAGAGGCATGGACTGGAACAGCGTGGCTACTCGCCCATCTTCTGAAGTGTTGTGATTGGACAGTACAGTGACAAATGAGGTAAACCTCCTTCCCCTTTTCAGTATTTTCCTCCTATCTTTTCCTCAGTGCAATTTTACCAGGGTAAATTGGATTTTGTTTGGCTCATTCCCCCATAAAATTACACCAGCAACAACCACCCTAGTGCAGACCGTTCTCATAGCAAACCCCTGGCTGGAATTGTTGGACGCTCCATCTAAATGCAGTTTTGTGTCATTGTGTAAGTGTACGCACTATAGACCATATCTGTCACTCTGAGTATTTGTTCACTCTTTGTTTACCCAAATGACTTTGTCATATGATGTTTTGAGAGACATTAAAACTTAGTTACACAACCATCTAATTACTCCGTTAGACTGAACATGTCACATGAAAAATGCAATAATAAGACAACTGTTTACATGACTCTGTAAAGTTGCAGAATGTGTTTATCTCCTGTTTTTCTTTTTTTCTTTTAAGACAAGGCATTTTCGTGTTATCATAGTATCATAAAATAATCTTTAGTCTGCATGATTTTGCCAACACCCAAGATACAAAATTGACATTACATGAAGAAGTGCTTTGCACCAACATATATCAAAAGTTAACTTTGCCATAGTTATCAAGAAGCCATTACTAGCACTATTTCTCAGGCTAGAAATGTGTTAAATTGCTGTATTCATTCATTTTCATCCCAACTGCATTGTTTCCTTGTCAGTTTTTTCTTTTAATTCAGTTTATTGGAAGTGAATACCTCTTGCCCAATTGTATTTGTGAATGGTCCTTTGGATGCATTTCAGACTTCTATGGATATTTAATGTCACAGTATGTTTTCGATAGTTTTGTAATGCTTTCTTGTGAGCAAAGCACAGGTCCTTTTTTTAAACAGCCAGCTACATTTTAGAGCTGGATGTGTAATAAAATGTTACAAATGAAAATACGGAAGGTTTTGTCTTCCTAATAAAACAACTGACTAAATATTTGTTTGTGCATGAGCTAAGAAAGAATGCCGCAGTGTTAGTACGCCTGTCGGTTTTAGGCTTTATGACTTGTTTTGAAGTGTCTACTCTGAACTTGACTGGCATTGTACTGTATTGATTTGTAATTTACCTGTACTAATACTACATTTACAACAACGGACATCTCACGTGTTGTGCTGCATAGGTGAAGAGAATGTGTTATGATGTTATGATGAGTTCTGTTGTATTTCTCCCACACTGTTTGTCACATGGTACTGTAACTATATTGTAAAATGACATATATTTTTTTACATTTATCATTAGAACTGTTTGCCTTGTATATTGTACCTAAATATACATTGACTCAAGTGCTGAGTTGACAAAACGAATGCCATTTCATCATTGGAAATCCAGAGATTGTAAAGTAAAACACTTTTGGGGAAACAAAAGTCTTTTTAGTCGAGGTCTAAATACATTTGCATGCAGACGCACACATCTCTCCTGCAGTTAACTGGCTGGACTTGCGGTATTAGCCAGCATGGATCCACTTGAATATTCTCTACCTTATAAGTTCACAGGCCTGCTTTTGTGTGTATGCAGGTGAATACGAGTTCAAACAAGCCACACTATTCAGAAATTCCTCACTGCTGTGGAAATAAACATTAGCTTGTGTGATAAATTATATAAAGTAATTTTAGAGTCTTGAAATGATCACAGATGTTAGTGGATTCTATCAAACCATGGCCCAAAGCAGTAGCTGCCTCATGCATTATTTATTTGTTTATTCATATGCTTTGTGTCATGTTAATACATTCATAATGAATTTACAGTGCTTAGGCTATCCGGCTGGATTTTCTGTTTCTACTCCACAGCATATTACTTCAGTTTACAGTATTTTGTAGAAACACACAACGTATGATTTTCTCTTAAAATGATTCTGGTTGTTTCAAGTTTAAAAAAGAAGGGCAAACTTAATCAAATGCAAATGATACACACATTCCTAACAAATATTTCCTCAAGGCTGTGCAATTGCTGTGTTTTCCCTCCGAGTAAGTCTTGAAGTGCTGCTGCTCTTGTGATGCGTGCCAAGGATTTTGCAACACAATTGCTGATCAATTTCAGATTGTGGATGGCTGTCATTGTCAAGTCCTTAACTGGTGGATTGCAGAAATTGGGTTGCAGGTCTGTTTGAAGGACGGTGAAAAAAGCTATAATAAATTCAAATAATATAATGCAACTAACAATTTATTTGTGCACGGATGACCCAGGATAACAAAAAATGACACATCTTTAAAAAATCTGTCTTTGAAATCAATAGTTAAATAATTCAACCGATTCTAACCTTGGTTGGGTTTAGCTGGTCAACCAGCCTGGTTTTAGCTCGTCATAGCTGGTCAGCAGGCTGGTTTTAGAGGGGATTTGGCCACTTTCCCAGCCTGCTCAGGCTGGTCTGGTAGCCTGGGAAACCAGCTACTTCCAGCTTAAACCAGCTAAGACCAGCCAACCAGCCTAGGCTGGTTTTAGTTGTTTTTTTCAGCAGGGAACATGAACAAGTTGCTTGACATAAGACCCATGAATAAAACCACACAAGGTACAGTCTGGGATATTAAAGCTATTTATTGTACTCAAAACTTCAAAACAACTTCAGTTATAAAAATAGACATAATGTTTTGTTTAAAAAACACTTTTATATATTTATTCTGTTTCACCAGTCAGAACGTTTCTGGCTTGTCCATGTTTGTCTGTATAAATAAAAGCAAAGCCACTTTAATGTTATCTCTTAATAAAAACTACTATGCTGTGCTACTATTGCTCTTGGCTGACCAATGTACGAAAATGACATCGTTGTATTTTCTTCGTTGGTCACAATAGCTCAAGAGCGGCCTCTGGCTTTGCGGATGAATGGACGACTCTGTGTGAAAATGTTTGTTTAGATCGTTAAAACGTAGAGGAAATATACATAAATTATAATTCTCGTGGAAGAAATGACAAGTATATAGGGATAATCCATCACCACTGGTGCACAAGTTTGGACTGAAAGCCCTAACGTTAATGGGACAGGACAAAGTCACCAGAGCTCGCATGACTGACAGGTATGTGCTGCTTTATTAGACTTCATTATAAAACGCCTCAGTCTCGTTTTAATTGTGCATGTTTTCATTTGTTGTATCAGCTTAATATATTTCATTAAATTACGCAGAAACTATATTTAAGCTACTTTCTTACTCTATAGTGCTATATATTTGTTTAAAAAAACGATTTTGACAGGTCAGTATTGACAAACCAGAGTTGTGGTAAATTGCACTTCTGGCGTTGTTTATGTTTCTACAAAGTTGTGAATTATTAGACTACATTATATCTCCTGACTGTGCTTATTTAGCCTTTGCTAATAATGTTGGGGCTTATTAGGCCTGTGCAGTTCATGGTGTTATTGATGTACTTCAGTATATTTCTTGGTTGTCCCTTGTTCAGCCTTCATTGTTGCATTTATTGTTGTTCGGTCTGTCTAGTTCATGGTTATATTGCCAAACTTAATTTTGTGTGTGTGTTTTTAAATTGATTGGTTGGTAAATTGATTGCACAGAATGATCACGTCACGATTTGGTCAGGTACCTGGATGCACGGCCATATTGGTGATACTCGAATGTGAACAACAGTATGGACTGCATGGTTAATGTACTACTGAATACGTTGTTCTGCTAATTTATGCTGTCTAAACCACTGAAAAAACACGTGGAAGCTGCTAAATCATACAGAAGACTTGGTAAGCAGGAGAGGGTGCAATATTTTGACAAACTTAAAAAGTTAATAGGCGGTAAAGATACGTATGAGCAGTATTAATTAAGATATTAGACTAATACTTTACCTCCCTGACTGGAAATGATAAGAAAAAACACGAATGTTGTCAAGGTTCTTTTTCTGGAAATCCTGGTTCAGTTTGGCCAACCACTAACGTCCTTTTGTTCCTCAGACAGTTTTTTGCACTCTTTTCCTTAATTTGTTATAACTTTTGAAAGTCTATAGTACTCCAAATGTTCCCAGTCTGACCGATTAGTAGTACAGCCCAAAACATGACAATAATTGATCATTTTCATTACCAATAATCTGCAAAATATGCAAGTTTCGTTTGGTTCAGTGGCTTTACATTTACGTTCAGTGGTGCCAACATTGCCAATTAATGACGCGTCATGAAAACACTCTATTGGGTCTGGGTTTTAAAACTAGTTGATCATCAGTTAAGTGCAGTTCATAGACAACAGTGGAACTTGTTCTTCTGCAGCAATTCTTTCTTTTATTTATTTTTATGTTTCCCCCTCCACAAAACATTTGAAATAAATTTAAGTATCTCCTTTAAAAGCGCAGGCTCTGTAAAATGCCAATCACTCTAATAAAAGCTGCTGTGAATCACCCTACTAGCGAAGCAGCCTCTCAATAAGTAATGCACATTTCATAGAGATTTCACCAACGTTATTACTTTTTGCACTCTCATTTTGATCAAGTACTACAATGTATTTTACAGTCATGGGTTTTTCTGAAAATAGTTTTTACAGTACTTAGCAAATTCCTTCCTTGTATAATAAAATTAATTTTACCCTGATAAATGATGGGTGCAGTAGAAGAGACTGTAACATGCTTCACTGCTTCAAAACTGCTTCAATCACAAATAAAGCAGAGTGATAAAACTTATTCAGCAGATGATTTGTAAAATTCTCTATCTACCTAAAAAGGAAGTGTTTTGCTTTGTGAGACTGTTACAGCAAAACAGTGTCCAATATTTTTGGATGCTTGTGAATTTCTGATCAACTCATTCCCTTTTTAAGCCTTTTTTACAGTTACAGTTACCTGTAAATGTTTCTTATCCACCTTTTTTTTATCCCGTAAGAGTAGGTGAGGCCATTTGTAAATTTTATGGGTCTGGCTTCTGGTCTCATCCACGTCCAGCTATTTTTAGTTGTACAAAACAGCTTGTTATGCTGCTTGATATTGCAAATTGGTGTGTCTTACCATATAATTTTAATGTATTATCTTAATTATGAACATACTGGTTTGTAGTGCAAACAGTTTTATCATTATTTCCCTATAGTCTTGGTAGGCTTACTTCCGTGTTGAAGAATAAGGTGGATACCAAAAAAAATTGCAATATTCTGTGCTTTATGAAAGATAATATTACAATTGTCTTCCTTATCATTAATATTTGTTAAATATTTCTAAGCCTTGCAATATTTCATACAGTGTAAACACTTATAGGCTTATAGGCATGACAGCCAACGCATACTCATAGGTTATTAATATGTACAGTAGAAAGCGCTTATTGTAATTGTGCATATTTGAACGACTGCATCTCAATGCATCATTACATTCGTTAGGTAAACACACATATGCAGAGTGTACTAGAAAGACCTTTTTTATTGCAGACCCAGCAAGTTCCACATTTTCCGTGCAGGTAGGGAAAAGCTGAGGCCACAGCAACACTGCCCTTCAAAGTGGAGTGGAACTAATGCTGAGGTGAGTCCATATGGCAGGCGAGATATGTGGGAAACCGTAGCTAATGTGCATTTTAAAAGGTGTCAGAATGGTCCAGAAAAACCAATATGCCATAATAACTCCTGGCCCCGCACGGAGCATCACCCAATCGATTCGAGGTTTCCATGGCAGCCGGTCTGCGTAAATAAGGTAGCAAACCATACAATCAGATGATGTGAATCTGAGGCGGAGAGGCTTCTCTTATCCTATTCCCAAATGATCCGCCGCGCTCAGGATCTCTCACACCATCTGATTCCCAAGAAAAATCATTATGGATGTTAATACCTTCAGAGAGGCAGGCAGAAGATAATAGGCAGGGAGTGGGAACCAATCGATTGTTTTTTACTCAAAAAGTTCAGCTGAGTTTCATATGAAAGTAATTCCAGTTCGATCTGTCTCAAACTGCAAGCTGATTAAGCCCCAGAGCACTACAGTGAAACTATAGATTTATCAGTACCTCAATATTACACCGTTAATGTGGCAGCATGGGGGTTGAATTTGCAACCAAAGGCGGCTCTCCGGCAGAACTTGAGCCTGAAAGATAAATATGTCGCTTTAAGATAGAAATCATACCACATTTGCCTCAGGGACGTCAAAGTAGAAGCGCTAATAAAAGCTTTAAATGGTTGACCCCTTTAGGGATTATTAAAGCATGTACGTCACACCACCTAAACATTTGTGATTGAGCTATAAGGAGGACAGTAACTTTGCAAGGTTGTCAGGCATGGATAACCAAGCATTCCTGCATGTAAATGCATGAAAACGTTACACAAATTGATGGTTTTATGTACTATGCTACATAATAAAACCATGACTGACAACATAAAGAGTGTTAAACAGTTTTGCAGCATTGAAAGTATTTCCAAGTAAAATGCCTGCAGTGCTTGAGGTTTATTTTCGGTTGCCAGCCAAGAATTTTTCAAATATTACCCTCAGATAAAACTTTAAAAGTGTGAGGAAAAAAATATTGACGTGTGAGTTACAGTATGTGTTTTTATTGAATTTGATTGAACTTATCACCTCACATCTCTCCAGTGGCTTGGATCACCAATCTATGAATATTTTAAGATATTTATTCGAATGGAAGCTACAGTAAATAAGCCATTAAAGCTTGTCTGTAAAATATATTCCCACTTAACAGCTGTCTTGCCCCAATAAGAGCAATCAAGGAATGATTGTAATTGTATTTGATCTGTTTTGTGGTGCTGCATCCAAAGCCAACAAAGGAAGTTGCTGGCATGTATATGGCTTTTAAATGGTTTAAGGGCCTAGTGATATGGATGTCAAAGAAAGACGTGATGAAGAGGATGGAAAAGAAAAGCATGAACAGATTGATGGGTAAACAAAGGGCCGTAAAAAGCTGCTCCCCAAGGTGCAGAGGAGCTCAAAACAGAGATGTGGGTGATGAATGGCTTGTAATAAGCCGGCGACTGTCTGACGGCCACTGATCTAAGGTCCCTTTGCGATTAGACGCTCTCACGCTCACGGGGAAGCTGCGATGACAAGGATGTGATCTGTGTGTTGATGTGTTTGGGGGCGGGTGTGTCATTGTGAAACAAACAGTCACTGAGACAGAAGGACCACGTTCCGTCAAACCACCTCTGCACTGTCAGAAAAAAGGGTACGGTTGGGGTCCATTTGTGACACTTAGGGTACAAATGGTGAAGTTGTACCCTCGATGGTTCATAGTTGCACCTTAGAGTACTCATATGTACCATTTAGGGGTAAAAAAGGTACAGATATGTTTCCAACTGGCAGAGGGTCCACGTTTGTACCATTTAATCCCCAAAGAAAGGTACAATCACTTGTGTGACCAAAGAAGTAAGCCAAAGTGTATGAAATAGTCACCCAAAATTAAACATAGCAAGATAATCATTTTCATGAGTTGTTAGTTATTTGGAAGAGATGCACAAAATAACCAAATATGTTCAAGAGCCTTCATCTTTCTGACCAGTTCTGAACAGTACACACGCAAATTACATTTTAGTGTTTATGCAGAACATCAAGATAATAACTTTTAAACGTAAAGCATTTGTATTAAAGTAGGTCTGCATTTTTAATTGTAATTTTAAACTGATATAAGAGCTGTTTTAAGTTTTGTTTTTAATGCAGAGTTAAACAAATACACATACTAATAGTAATTAGCAAAAGCACAGTGTAGTATACAAAACTATTTAACGTTTATTAAACATTATATATGGTGTACTACTTTGCCTCAGTTCAAATACATATTTTCGAAGCCAGCCTTTTCGTGTCGTCCAATGGGATTGTAGCCCGCGCTGTGCATTTTGAAAATGAGATTGTGCGTGACGCCGGTTATTATTCAGGACATCATTCAATTCATTTCTGACGCTGTCGACGGAGACACGGAGGATCTTATTCAAAAACTGAAAGAAGCTGCCTGGAATACATGTCACTGAAGACGAAGCACAGAAATTTAGAGGTAAGTTTAATTTTAAGTACTGTGAAAATCTGTTGGTTCCCTTTCGATTTTTGTTAACTTGACATTGCGTCTGTAGCCAGGCCTAACGTTATCTGATGCGTGAGGAAAACCTTTCTTCGAAAACTGACCTGACAAAACCAACGCATTGCCATTACATTTTAAGCTTATTGTTATTATTACAATAATTTTTTATCATTTAGCCGGAAATTAAGATATAATTTTTCGCTTAACTCATACTCCACCTAGAGATGGCATGAGACGCTGACAAAACAGCGGTGAAACGGCCATAGAAACAGCTCAGGTCTATCGCGTTTGTGTACCATAGATTAATAAATTCAGTTTACCAAAATGTTCTTACTACTCTAATCTTAACGTTACGTTAACGTTAACTTACCCGTGTTTCCTTCCGGACACGAGCGAACGCCTTTTATTTTAACGCCTCTCCTAGTCTTTCTGGAATTATATACCTTACGATTATTATCCATGTTGATTTATATCAGTTTTGTTTGGTACATATTTAACTAACGTTATAAACGTAAATCCAGGAGAGTCCTAATTATTTGTTGTCGTATTGAGACTGCGGTCACACCATCTGCGCTTCGTAAAAGTGCGGTCACGCCATCTCCGCCTAAAGTTACGTTGCGCACCTATATAGATATTTACGGTAACAAACACCTCCGACCTAACGCGGCGCATTTCATGTTACTAAACTGCTTTTAAGAACTGCATACCGTAGTCAGGACCAATGCTATTAACAATCTCTCTATCTCTGTCTCCCCCCCAAAAAAAACTATTAATCTGACATGCGCAAAAAATCATAAAAATATAAAAATCGAATTCTTTTCTTCAAACTCCAACAGATTATTGTTCTGCATCCTATCACTGTGGTGATTTACATGCTGTTTAACGGTTTCATTATTTTATAATTGAATACCAAAGTTTTTTTTTTTATTTATACCATTTTTCTCAATATAGACATTTTTTTAAATCATAAAAATATGAAATCAAACTAATACTCCAGCAGATTATTGTTCTGCATGTCCTGTATGTTATATGCTGTATCATTTATTTTAATTACATACCAAAGTCGACATATGCTATTGACATTGCTATATAGGCATTTTAAAAATTCATAAAAAAATGAAATCAAATTGTTTTCTGAAAACTCCAACAGATTATTGTTCTACATCTCCTCAAGTACCACTGTGGTGATTTTCAAGTTGTTTTACTGTATCATTTTTTAATAATTTCATACCAAAGTCGACATATGCTATTGACATTGCTATAAAGACATTTTAGAAATTCATAAAAAAATGAAATCAAATTGTTTTCTGAAAACTCCAACAGATTATTGTTCTTCATCTCCTCAAGTACCACTGTGGTGATTTTCAAGTTGTTTTACTGTATCATTTTTTAATAATTTCATACCAAAGTCGACATATGCTATTGACATTGCTATAAAGACATTTTAGAAATTCATAAAAAAATGAAATCAAATTGTTTTCTGAAAACTCCAACAGATTATTGTTCTTCATCTCCTCAAGTACCACTGTGGTGATTTTCAAGTTGTTTTACTGTATAATTTTTTAATAATTGCATACCAAAGTCGACATATGCTATTGACATTGCTATAAAGGAATTTTAAAAATTCATAAAAAAATGAAATCAAATTGTTTTCTGAAAACTCCAACAGATTATTGTTCTACATCTCCTCAAGTACCACTGTGGTGATTTTCAAGTTGTTTTACTGTATCATTTTTTAATAATTTCATACCAAAGTCGACATATGCTATTGACATTGCTATAAAGACATTTTAGAAATTCATAAAAAAATGAAATCAAATTGTTTTCTGAAAACTCCAACAGATTATTGTTCTTCATCTCCTCAAGTACCACTGTGGTGATTTTCAAGTTGTTTTACTGTATCATTTTTTAATAATTTCATACCAAAGTCGACATATGCTATTGACATTGCTATAAAGACATTTTAGAAATTCATAAAAAAATGAAATCAAATTGTTTTCTGAAAACTCCAACAGATTATTGTTCTTCATCTCCTCAAGTACCACTGTGGTGATTTTCAAGTTGTTTTACTGTATAATTTTTTAATAATTTCATACCAAAGTCGACATATGCTATTGACATTGCTATAAAGACATTTTAGAAATTCATAAAAAAATGAAATCAAATTGTTTTCTGAAAACTCCAACAGATTATTGTTCTTCATCTCCTCAAGTACCACTGTGGTGATTTTCAAGTTGTTTTACTGTATAATTTTTTAATAATTGCATACCAAAGTCGACATATGCTATTGACATTGCTATAAAGGAATTTTAAAAATTCATAAAAAAATGAAATCAAATTGTTTTCTGAAAACTCCAACAGATTATTGTTCTACATCTCCTCAAGTACCACTGTGGTGATTTTCAAGTTGTTTTACTGTATCATTTTTTAATAATTTCATACCAAAGTCGACATATGCTATTGACATTGCTATATAGGCATTTTAAAAATTCATAAAAAAATGAAATCAAATTGTTTTCTGAAAACTCCAACAGATTATTGTTCTACATCTCCTCAAGTATCACTGTGGTGATTTTCAAGTTGTTTTACTGTATCATTTTTTTATAATTTCATACCAAAGACAAATGCTGTTTACATTGCTTTATAGGTATAAAAAAATATAAAAATATGAAATCAAATTGTTTTCTGAAAACTCAACCAGATGTTTGTTCTGCATCTCCTCAAGTACCACTGTGGTGATTTTCAAGTTGTTTTACTGTATAATTTTTTAATAATTGCATACCAAAGTCGACATATGCAATTGACATTGCTATAAAGACAATTTAAAAATTCATATAAAAATTAAATCAAATTGTTTTCTGAAAACTCCAACAGATTATTGTTCTACATCTCCTCAAGTATCACTGTGGTGATTTTCAAGTTGTTTTACTGTATCATTTTTTAATAATTGCATACCAAAGTCGACATATGCTATTGACATTGCTATATAGGCATTTTAAAAATTCATAAAAAAATGAAATCAAATTGTTTTCTGAAAACTCCAACAGATTATTGTTCTACATCTCCTCAAGTACCACTGTGGTGATTTTCAAGTTGTTTTACTGTATCATTTTTTTATAATTTCATACCAAAGTCGACATATGCAATTGACATTGCTATATAGGCATTTTAAAAATTCATAAAAATATGAAATCAAATTGTTTTCTGAAAACTCCAACAGATTATTGTTCTACATCTCCTCAAGCACCACTGTGGTGATTTTCAAGTTGTTTTACTGTATACTTTTTTAATGAAAAGTCGACATATGCTATTTACATTGCTTTATAGATATACATTTTTTTTATAAAAATATGAAATCAAATTGTTTTCTGAAATCTCCAAACGATTATTGTTCTTCATCCCCTCAAGTACCACTGTGGTGATTTTCATGCAGCTTAACATGCAGTTTAATTGTTTTTATAATTGCATACCAAATCTGGACCAATAATATTTCTCTATAAATACATGATTAATAAAAACATAAAAATATGAAATCAAATTCTTTTCTGAAAACTCTAAAAACAGATTATTAGTTCCCCTTCAGTCGAATCACTACGACGTTACATTGGGAACTCGCATGAGAGACCAATCATCTCTGAGCCTTATTCAAAAGTCCAATGAACATTGGCGAATGGTATTTTCGCTTTGAGAGCCTCTCATGCTCAAGCCGACAGAAGAAAAAGAAGTGTTCCTGCGGGCGGCCGTTTTCACGGCCTCAACAAAGCCTCCTGCTCTCCAGCGAGCAAGCCCCATTGAGTGCACAGTGGTGCCGCGGTTTCCTGCCTGGGCAGACCGGGACTAAAAGAGCAATTTCTCACGGCTGTGTTAGACGTTCTTTTAAGAAGGTAAGCACTGCTTAGTGCAGGTTGACTCTTCTCCAGGACGTACATCCTTCTGGGTTCAGTCTCTTTTCCCTGTCTCCCCCCAGGCTGCCCCACCACGGTCACGACGGTCAATTCCCTTGCTACTGCCGCGGTGGTTGATACGGACGGTACGGCATGGCTTGGCTTTGCGATTCAGCTCTCCAGGCGTCCGCCCAGGTTCAGAGGTACCCTTTACATTTTTGTTCTTTCGGGCACGCTTGCCTCTGTCCTGCTTGCGGAGGATGCGATCCAGCCTGCCCCTCCAGCCGAGATGAAGTTAGGGTCTTACTGTCTCTACTTCAACGTGCCCAGAAAGAATGGTGGATAAACACCCATCCTGGATGGAGCTCTGTTTCAGCCCCTTTTCAGGCTGCCGGATCAGATGCTCACGATGAAGTGTATACGTATGCTTCCGTCTCCAGGGGTGGGTTGAAGAACACCCGCTGTTACGTCTCGATTCCTCCCCGGCTCAGACCCCTTCTGCGGTCTGCCCCCGGGGGTCGAGTGTTTCAGTGCAAGGTGCTTCCATTTGGCCAGTCCCCTTCTCCCCGCATCCTTCTTAAGGCCACGGGAGCTTTCCTGTCCCCTCTTCGGCAGACAGGGATTCGCGTTTACAACCGTCTCGACGACTGGTGCCTTTCAGCTCACTCGCGAGTTCAGTTGTGCGAATTTGGGGACTTGGTGCTTCGGCACCTCTGCCATCTGGTCCTTCAGGCCAACCGAGAGAAGAGCAGACTCCCTCTAGAATAGAGGGGGATCTCTTTTCCCGGGCTGGAGCCAGACTCGGTCAACAGGACAGCCCGCCTTGCCACCAAGAGTGCGCAGTCAGTGCTGTAGTGCCTACGATTATGCAGGCACAACTCAGCGGTCCTTCTCAAAATTTTGAGGCTCCTGGGGCACATGACAGCTTCAGCCGTTTTTCCGTTGAGCTCGTTTCACGTGAGACCGCTTCAGCACGATCGAGTCCTGAGATGGACATAGCATCTCGGCTCAATCTGGACTGGAGTTTTCCTGCAGTGTTGCTGACTAGTCAGCCCGTGGCTTTCCACAGGTTGAGATGCTGTGTGCTAACCTTCGCGTAGAGGCTGTTTCCTCCCGTGTCCTAACATAAGGACTTCAGGTGAGGGGAGGTCGGCTGGTGTCGGCTTGCTGCGCCATTCCCATGTGGATCCGTGTGCTATTTTCCCATTAACCCTGGGTCCTCCATGCCCCGCAGTCAGGGCTAGTTGCGGAGTAGTTCCTGACTGTGCTCCTGCCGGGTCTCCTTCGCCCCGCTGGTTGTGGCAATATATGTTTCAGTATTTTCCGGTGGTCAACCAGAAGGCCTCTGTTTCCCTCGTATGTCCCTAAGAACTTATGGATATATTGAATTATTTTTATTTCCACATGGAAAGATCTCATGTGCTCCGCCCCCCAACCATGCTTCCGTACAACTGGCATTCCTGTAGGGTCCCCCACAATTGGCCCCCAGGACGTTGGGAAGGTTACATTAACACTCCCACCTGCTAGCACGTATACCTGCCGGCACGTGGGTTTGTGCCAACTGCTATATCACAGCTATGCAGATGATACCCAGATTTAACTAGCCTTATCGCCAAATGACTACAGCCCCATTGACTCCCTCTGCAAATGCATTGATGAAATTAGTTGGATGTACCAAAGCTTTCTTCAATTAAACAAGGAGAAAACAGAAGTCTTTGCATTTGGAAACAAGGATGAAGTTCATAAGGTAAATGCGTACCTTGATGCAAGGGGTCAAAAAACAAAAAATCAAGTCAAGACTCTTGGTGTGATTCTGGAGTCAGACCTCAGTTTCAGTAGCCATGTCAAAGCAGTAACTAAATCAGCATACTATCATCTCAAAAACATTGCAAGAATTAGATGTTTTGTTTCCTGTCAAGACTTGGAGAAACTTGTTCATGCCTTTATCACCAGCAGGGTGGACTATTGTAATGGTCTCCTCACCGGCCTTCCCAAGAAGACCATTAGACAGCTGCAGCTCATACAGAACGCTGCTGCCAGGATTCTGACTAGAACCAGAAAATCAGAGCATATCACACCAGTCCTCAGGTCCTTACACTGGCTACCAATTATATTTAAGATAGATTTTAAAGTACTTTTACTTGTTTATAAAGCACTCAATGGCCTAGGACCTACATACATTGCAGATATGCTCACTGAATATAAACCTAACAGACAACTCAGATCACTAGGATCGAGTCAGTTAGTAATATCAAGGGTTCACAAAAAACAAGGGGAATCCGCTTTTAGCTATTATGCCGCCCGCAGTTGGAACCAGCTTCCAGAAGAGATCAGATGTGCTAATACATTAGCCACATTTAAATCCAGACTCAAAACTCATCTGTTCAGTTGTGCATTTATTGAATGAGCACTGTGCTACGTCCGAACAGACTGCATTATTTTATGTATACTGTGCTAATTAATTTTAAAATACATTTCATCTTAAATTATCTTAAATGTTCTTAAATTCTCTGTTTTTATTGTTGTGATTATTATTTTAAATTTTTATGATTTTTATGCTATTATGATTTTAATTCCTTTTATGTACAGCACTTTGCATTGCAATTGTGTATGAAATGTGCTATATAAATAAACTTGCCTTGCCTTGCCTCGCCTTGCCTTGTTCCCAATGTAACGTGGAAGTGATTCGACTGAAGGGGAACGTTTAGGTTATGTAGGTAACCCTCCTTCCCGTGAAGGAGGGAACGGAGACGTTAGATTCCCCTGCCACGACCTTGCCGTCGCGATGACCGCGATGATTTTTTATATCTATAAAGCAATGTAAATAGCATTTGTCTTGAATTTGGTATGAAATTATTAAAAGTTTTACAGTAAAACAACTTGAAAATCACCACAGTGGTACTTGAGGAGATGAAGAACAATAACATGTTGGAGTTTTCAGAAAACAATTTGATATCATATATATATATATATATATATATATATATATGTATATATATATATATATATATATATATATATATATATATATATATATATATTTATACCTATAAATCAATGTAAACAGCGTTTGTCTTGACTTTGGTATGAAATTATTAAAAGTTTTACAGTAAAACAACTTGAAAATCACCACAGTGAAACTTGAGGAGATGGAGAACAATAATCTGTTGGAGTTTTCAGAAAACAATTTGATTACACATTTTTATGAATTTTTTAAATCCCTATATAGCAATGTCAATTGCATATGTCGACTTTGGTATGGAATTATTATAAAATGATACAGTAAAACAACTTGAAAATCATCACAGTGATACTTGAGGAGATGCAGAACAAACATCTGGTTGAGTTTTCAGAAAACAATTTGATTTCATATTTTTATATTTTTTTTTATACCTATAAAGCAATGTAAACAGCATTTGTCTTTGGTATGAAATTATAAAAAAATGATACAGTAAAACAACTTGAAAATCACCACAGTGATACTTGAGGAGATGTAGAACAATAATCTGTTGGAGTTTTCAGAAAACAATTTGATTTCATTTTTATATGAATTTTTAAATTGTCTTTATAGCAATGTCAATTGCATATGTCGACTTTGGTATGCAATTATTAAAAAATTATACAGTAAAACAACTTGAAAATCACCACAGTGGTACTTGAGGAGATGAAGAACAATAATCTGTTGGAGTTTTCAGAAAACAATTTGATTTCATTTTTTTATGAATTTTTTAAAATGCCTTTATAGCAATGTCAATAGCATATGTCGACTTTGGTATGCAATTATTAAAAAATGATACAGTAAAACAACTTGAAAATCACCACAGTGGTACTTGAGGAGATGAAGAACAATAATCTGTTGGAGTTTTCAGAAAACAATTTGATTTCATTTTTTTATGAATTTTTTAAAATGCCTTTATAGCAATGTCAATAGCATATGTCGACTTTGGTATGCAATTATTAAAAAAATGATACAGTAAAACAACTTGAAAATCATCACAGTGGTACTTGAGGAGATGCAGAAAAAACATCTGGTTGAGTTTTCAGAAAACAATTTGATTTCATTTTTTTATGAATTTTTAAAATGCCTATATAGCAATGTCAATAGCATATGTCGACTTTGGTATGCAATTATTAAAAAATGATACAGTAAAACAACTTGAAAATCACCACAGTGGTACTTGAGGAGATGTAGAACAATAATCTGTTGGAGTTTTCAGAAAACAATTTGATTTCATTTTTTTATGAATTTTTAAAATGCCTATATAGCAATGTCAATAGCATATGTCGACTTTGGTATGCAATTATTAAAAAATTATACAGTAAAACAACTTGAAAATCACCACAGTGGTACTTGAGGAGATGAAGAACAATAATCTGTTGGAGTTTTCAGAAAACAATTTGATTTCATTTTTATATGAATTTTTAAATTGTCTTTATAGCAATGTCAATTGCATATGTCGACTTTGGTATGCAATTATTAAAAAATTATACAGTAAAACAACTTGAAAATCACCACAGTGGTACTTGAGGAGATGAAGAACAATAATCTGTTGGAGTTTTCAGAAAACAATTTGATTTCATTTTTTTATGAATTTTTTAAAATGCCTTTATAGCAATGTCAATAGCATATGTCGACTTTGGTATGCAATTATTAAAAAATGATACAGTAAAACAACTTGAAAATCACCACAGTGGTACTTGAGGAGATGAAGAACAATAATCTGTTGGAGTTTTCAGAAAACAATTTGATTTCATTTTTTTATGAATTTTTTAAAATGCCTTTATAGCAATGTCAATAGCATATGTCGACTTTGGTATGCAATTATTAAAAAAATGATACAGTAAAACAACTTGAAAATCATCACAGTGGTACTTGAGGAGATGCAGAAAAAACATCTGGTTGAGTTTTCAGAAAACAATTTGATTTCATTTTTTTATGAATTTTTAAAATGCCTATATAGCAATGTCAATAGCATATGTCGACTTTGGTATGCAATTATTAAAAAATGATACAGTAAAACAACTTGAAAATCACCACAGTGATACTTGAGGAGATGTAGAACAATAATCTGTTGGAGTTTTCAGAAAACAATTTGATTTCATTTTTATATGAATTTTTAAATTGTCTTTATAGCAATGTCAATTGCATATGTCGACTTTGGTATGCAATTATTAAAAAATTATACAGTAAAACAACTTGAAAATCACCACAGTGGTACTTGAGGAGATGAAGAACAATAATCTGTTGGAGTTTTCAGAAAACAATTTGATTTCATTTTTTTATGAATTTTTTAAAATGCCTTTATAGCAATGTCAATAGCATATGTCGACTTTGGTATGCAATTATTAAAAAATGATACAGTAAAACAACTTGAAAATCACCACAGTGGTACTTGAGGAGATGAACAACAATAATCTGTTGGAGTTTTCAGAAAACAATTTGATTTCATTTTTTTATGAATTTTTTAAAATGCCTTTATAGCAATGTCAATAGCATATGTCGACTTTGGTATGCAATTATTAAAAAAATGATACAGTAAAACAACTTGAAAATCATCACAGTGGTACTTGAGGAGATGCAGAAAAAACATCTGGTTGAGTTTTCAGAAAACAATTTGATTTCATTTTTTTATGAATTTTTAAAATGCCTATATAGCAATGTCAATAGCATATGTCGACTTTGGTATGCAATTATTAAAAAATGATACAGTAAAACAACTTGAAAATCACCACAGTGGTACTTGAGGAGATGTAGAACAATAATCTGTTGGAGTTTTCAGAAAACAATTTGATTTAATTTTTATATGAATTTTTAAATTGTCTTTATAGCAATGTCAATTGCATATGTCGACTTTGGTATGCAATTATTAAAAAATTATACAGTAAAACAACTTGAAAATCACCACAGTGATACTTGAGGAGATGTAGAACAATAATCTGTTGGAGTTTTCAGAAAACAATTTGATTTAATTTTTATATGAATTTTTTAATTGTCTTTATAGCAATGTCAATAGCATATGTCGACTTTGGTATGCAATTATTAAAAAATTATACAGTAAAACAACTTGAAAATCAACACAGTGATACTTGAGGAGATGTGGAACAATAATCTGTTGGAGTTTTCAGAAAACAATTTGATTTCATTTTTATATGAATTTTTAAATTGTCTTTATAGCAATGTCAATAGCATATGTCGACTTTGGTATGCAATTATTAAAAATTGATACAGTAAAACAACTTGAAAATCACCACAGTGGTACTTGAGGAGATGAAGAAAAAACATCTGGTTGAGTTTTCAGAAAACAATTTGATTTCATTTTTTTATGAATTTTTAAAATGCCTATATAGCAATGTCAATAGCATATGTCGACTTTGGTATGCAATTATTAAAAAATGATACAGTAAAACAACTTGAAAATCACCACAGTGGTACTTGAGGAGATGCAGAACAATAATCTGTTGGAGTTTTCAGAAAACAATTTGATTTCATTTTTTTATGAATTTTTAAAATGCCTATATAGCAATGTCAATAGCATATGTCGACTTTGGTATGTAATTAAAATAAATGATACAGCATATAACATACAGGACATGCAGAACAATAATCTGCTGGAGTATTAGTTTGATTTCATATTTTTATGATTTAAAAAAATGTCTATATTGAGAAAAATGGTATAAAAAAAAAAAAAAAACTTTGGTATTCAATTATAAAATAATGAAACCGTTAAACAGCATGTAAATCACCACAGTGATAGGATGCAGAACAATAATCTGTTGGAGTTTGAAGAAAAGAATTCGATTTTTATATTTTTATGATTTTTTGCGCATGTCAGATTAATAGTTTTTTTGGGGGGGGGGGACAGAGATAGAGAGATTGTTAATAGCATTGGTCCTGACTACGGTATGCAGTTCTTAAAAGCAGTTTAGTAACATGAAATGCGCCGCGTTAGGTCGGAGGTGTTTGTTACCGTAAATATCTATATAGGTGCGCAACGTAACTTTAGGCGGAGATGGCGTGACCGCACTTTTACGAAGCGCAGATGGTGTGACCGCAGTGTATTGAGGCGTCGGTATCGAGCCCTTCCAAGGACAGCAAGTAAAATTGGTTTAAGTTACCATTATTTATCAAAACTCGAGAAATACGTTTCTAGTCTGTGAGATGCAAATTTAAATAATTTGGCTTTTAATAATACACTCTCAGTTAAAAAAAGTATAGTTCTCTGTTAGTTCGTTAAGTGTACATTTTGGTACCTTTTAGCTTTTGTACCTTAGGGTACTGTTCCAGTGACAGTATTGTACCTTTTTCTGGAAGTGTATAAGTACTAACTTATTCTGTATTTTTCTAAATTAAAGCAATGTTTTTATACTGATGAATGTCCATTGAAAAAAAGAGATTTTATTGTTGCTGTTAAAACCTCAAGCTCACACAGACTATGCATTTTTTTCCTTTTAGAAAATAAGGTGGATTTAACAAATTTGTACACAAGATGGAGGTGGTAACAGTAACACTAGTACCAGTGCCAGCAGAAGCCTATCAACAAACTTCAACTACAGAAATGTAAGTATAACACTGAGTTTTGTGTATTATATTTGTCCTATGTTTAACGGTTAACCGTATTGATTTTTTTAATGCCTGATGCCAATATTTTAAAAAGCAGGGTGGCCAGTCAGCACACACAAGGAAAGTTGGGAGAGTTAGAGTTAGTTTCATCAAAATTATTTTAAATTGTGTTCCGAAGATGAAGTCTTACTGGTTTGGAATGACATGAAGGTGAATAATTAATGACCAAACTAAACTTTTTGGCTGAATTAATGCTATAAGAAAGAAAATTTGAAAGACTAATAAGGTATCTTTAATTCTTTTTCTGTTCCCGGCTTGAAAACTTCGGGCAAAAACAAGGAATTCTCCCATTTTTAAACTGTCACCGATAGCAATGTAGTAGTAGTAGATTGCTGAAGTCAGTAGATTTTACTCAGTCAAAATACATTTATTACATTTAATATTTTGGCTTTTATCATTATGTTAATAAATATTGAAATTAATTAAAATATTAACAAAATTACAAATTTGAGCCAGGGAAGATAAGAGAGATGAACATCCTCAGGGGTCAGTGATATCACAGATTCTAAATCAGTTATTGGCTTAAAATGAATGTTGAATGTCGATATAAATAAACAGTATGCTATAATGATAATTTACAGTTAAAACAAATTTGTAGAAACATTGTAATTTTCTAAATCTTCAGGTAAACAAATATTTGTGCATTCAATCTTAGAAATATTTGTATATTACTAAAGGGAAATGGCAATGAAAGAATATTAAAATGTCTGATTTGATTGTTTTGAAGTATTTTTAGTTAATTTAAATGATTAACTTTATCTTTTTGTAAATTTTCAGTTGTGTGATGAAGCTGACCGAATGCATTCATCAACTGTCAGTTTAAGCCGCACTTCAGGGATGGCTTTACCAGTATTGTGCCCAAGGTGCTTCAGCTTGTTCAAAGAAATGCTCCGTTGGACGAAGTCTACAAGAAGCAAGAGAAAAGATGCTTGCAGAAGATCTAGGTATTTACATAAACATAGTGGTTTTGTGATTATCTATTTATTGATTATCTATTAAGCTTTTTTAAATGATATTTATAAATGATATTTAAATGTTTTTTCTTTGTGTGAAAAAAAATCTTCATGCCTTAAAATTGCTCGAATGTAACTCTAGACCTTGATTGGTTACAAGGTAGTTTATGGCAAAATTTTCACATTATTTGTCTTAAAACATTTAAAACAGCACATTGCATTGTTTTACTGATAGATTTTTGATGTTTTCTTTTCTTCTCAGTGTGATGCTGATACTCCATACCCAACCTTACAGTTGGCAGAAACTGACTGGAAAATGGCTTTCTCCAAGAGGGTACAACTTTTCAAAGTGGATGGTGTGGAGTTGTGCAAGGAACTAGGAGTTGAAGAAAGGATCACTACAATGCCCAGCCTTCAGTGCTTACTATTGTTTTCAACTTGGCTTGTCCACCCTACATGAAGAATTCACTGACTTTCTGGCAGCATGCCATAGCAAAGATAACTGAGGTGGGTGGCAAGCCCCTTCCAATATCTATCACCCGAATAATTAATATCCTGTGTTAAAATGCCAAATATACTGATACACAAGGGTGAAGATTTCGACATTCAGTGTTTCAAAAGTGATTTAAATCCTATACATTTTAAATGTCAACAGTGTATATATATAATGTGGCAAGTTTTTTTTAATACCAGTGTTGTATGATTCACAGTTCCATGCATACGCAGTAAAAGTTGACTTTGAATGAAGTGTTATAAAACCAGGGCAAGAGATGGACTTTCAGGCCCTTGCCGTGTACTCTGCTTATGATAAATAAGTAGTTTGTGATCCTCAAGAATGTTTAAAAAGTTCCAATTAGTACTGTGTATTAGTGTAGTACTGCGTTTGGTAAAAATGGGTTTGTGATAAAAAGAATTTACGCATATAAAGTTACAATATGAAATGTGTACTGTTGGAAAAGGGTTGTTTTTTATTCTTAATGTTTAAAACATTTTTTAGAAAATGTAGAATGCAGTAGAAAAATTTACTTAATGGGATGTATTGATTATGAAAAATTTAATATTATGCTTAATATTCTTGATATTTCCAATTTTATAAAATGTTTAAAAAAAGTTAGAAATAGTATAAACAATTGTTTTTGGAAAAAAGAATTGCTCAATATTTGCATTCTTTTAAAACACATTGAGGTAGAGCTTATTTTGTGATAAAATGTTAGGGTATAATCAATTAATGAAATGTGTACTGTTGGAAAAAATGTTTTGCTTTATAAGAACAGTTTTGAGTATGAAATTTCTATTTATTTTTTTAAGTAAAATTTTGCAATATGCATCCTGTTATGACATTGTGATAGAGTTTAAAACATTCATCCTGTGAAAAATGTGAGAATGTAATGTTTTGAATGTTTAATAAATGTGATAAACAGCATCCTGGCCTTTTTAATGTGTTGTATGTAGTACAGATTTGCCACCATAAGGTACAAAAGGCTTGTCACTGGGGCAGTACCCTTAAAAAAGACAAATTTGTACCTTTTTTAAAAGTACATTATGGTACCATAGCACTAAATGGTACAATTTAGTCAGCAAAGGTACATATTTGCCTTTGTAAGGTACATACTGCAAGGGTACAGATATGTACCCATGTGAAAGGGTACAACGGGTGTACCCTTGAGGGTACTGCCCCAGTGACAAGCCTTTGTACCCCTGAAGGTACAAATTTTGCACATTTTTTCTGACAGTGTGCACTCCTGTTTTAAAGAACAAACATGTGCTACATAAACCTGATGGAACGATAACAATATCTAGGCTAGGGATGCACCGAATATTCGGCCACCGAAAATGTTCGGCTGAAAATGGCCCAAAAGGGCATTTTCGGTGTTCGGCCGAAAGACTTTTATCACCGAAACAACACGGCCGAAACAGTATGTTGACGCAAACAGAAACCGCAGCCTGTACGTGCTTGTCTGAAGCAACACATCTGCGGTGTGGACGTATATCAGTATATCCGAGAAAGACCCACGGATAGCGATTTGCAAAACATGTAATGCCGAAGTTTCAAGAGGGGGTGTGTCTGCAGTCGTGCGTGCAGCCAGTGATGAGAGCAGAGATCGACACAGATGCAGCTTTCAGTGAGTGAAAAACAATGGCTTTACGTTGGTGTTACGTCACAATATTTTAAAGATTTGTCCTTTCTATTTACTGTATTTTTATAAATATTTGTGTTTTAAACCATGGAGGTGAGCCAATGGATATCACACAAGCAACGTGAAAACTGCGCTATATGTGAAAGTGAAAACTGACAGTGCTTTCAGCATCTGACCTGCATTCTCTCAGAGACAATAAGAGGCGATTATACTTTATATGCTGATATTAATTTAGTCCCCTTAATATTAGAAACGCATAGAGTTGTAAATGTGATGGATCCACAAGATAATGTGTTATAAAAATGTAAACAATTTAAACAAAGGCAGTAAAATATATGTATATGTTATTTAAGTAATATAATATTTGATTGATAACAATTGGTTAAATTAATATAATTTATTTATTCTTTGAAACTTTAATATTAATTTCTAGTAAAAATATTAATATTAAAAACTAGTTCAGTGTTAAATAAATATTTTGAAATTGTATTTTTGTTATTTCTCTGAAAAGCAATGCAAAATAGTAAAAAGCAAATTTTTACTATTTAATTATTGTAATGGTGAAAAAATTGGCAAAATAAATGGAAAAAAATGCGAAACACCGCGTTCGGTATTCGGCCTTCGGCCAAGCATTTCATTATTATTCGGCTTCGGCCAAGAATTTCATTTCGGTGCATCCCTAATCTAGGCCTTTCAGAACAGTTAAAGTCAGCATTAAAAGAAGATACACTGTCTGTTTTTAAATGATGTTTTATTAAACAAAGTTTGGGAGGAGCACGTCAGATACTTAGCCTAATTAACACAGCTGGAACTCACTCAAGTCAATCTACATCATGCATAAATACAGCTGACTTACCTCTACCCATTTGACGGATTATCAGCATTCGGTTTGCACCTTTTGTCATGACATCACAGATCTTTCCCAGGATTTACAGGCTTCATCGCGGTCTCTGCTTGACCAGCCACACACGCTCTCACCAATGCCCTTAAAACGTAATCTCGCCCCCACCGGCGTCACTTCCAAACTTCTTCCCCGGCATCCTCTTGTCATCCGGCCGGGCCAACAATTCCTCCGATCGGAAAGTGGATCGTTTTTAATGC
Source organism: Garra rufa (assembly GCF_049309525.1). NCBI lineage: Eukaryota > Metazoa > Chordata > Actinopteri > Cypriniformes > Cyprinidae > Garra > Garra rufa. The sequence goes on from NC_133371.1 coordinate 33,285,615, forward strand.
CTGAGGCAAACGCTGATCAATTCCGACGCACCGTCCTCGCGGAGGATAAACAAAGTGAATCCGTACGATCTTAGTTATTCGTTTCCCTTCAATCAGCCAACCTCACTCTTAAATCCACTCCAGCAGGGCAGCCAATATTTCCAGCAAACTCGCAAAGCCCCGTACTCCCCTCGTTCGATACCACCATCGGCCCGCATTAGACCCGGCTCGTGCACTGGGTCTCACCGGCAGGCCTTCAACGAGCCTGGGCCGCGCCCCCGATCTCATCGCACCAAAGCCACTCACTGCCCGCTTTGGCTCAACCATCATAGATCTGCCTGATCTAAGGCAGCTCCTTTGCGCTGTGATTAGATCACCAGCGGTTGAGAAAACTCTCTCAGCAGGAACACTAGTGACACCTTCAGGACGAGAGGTGAATATTCATATCCTCTTACGTGAAGCACGTGCATTATCCCCGAATCGATATAGTTGCGTTCAACTGAAGATCGATTAAAATCGGAGAATCGATATTTTTTACCCAGCCCTACTAAATATGTTGCTATGTGCTTTGGAAAACACGTCGCTAAGGTAATCTGAGAAGTTGCAAAATCTGGCAACAATTTGTCCAATTGGTAACACTACCATACTGCAACATACAATCTACCCGCCCCACCTTCCCACAGCACCGCGGTTTTAAATGTGTTTTTATTCTAAGTTCACAAAGCTTGAACTTAAGAATGCAGCAATTTCTCGTGCAAGATCGTGCTTCCAGTCTTATCCATTCACATGTAAGTCCATGGAACGAAGTGGCCTCCAGCTCCTGTAGCAAACACTACTGTGATGCTGCCTCTGCTAGCAGTGCAGGCTACACGGGTTCTTCAGGACTCCCATCCCGTGGCCCACAGACCAAGCCAGCGTGAGGCTGCCTCTGCTTGCAACACAGGCCCACAAATCTCAGCCTTTTTCCTGCCACTACTAATAACCCCTTTTTTCTTTTCAGTGGCCTCCAACTCCTGTAGCAGACCGTAGAGCACCAATGAGCTGTCGATTGTTTTTACATGTCACCGTGCAATCTCATTTTCGTTTGACTAAATCACATTCAATTGAAATTACCACTTAATCTTTAATATTTGGCCATTTCTTTACAACAGACATGTTGGAATTGCAAATCCTTGGATGCGGACATCAAAGCTGCCACTCTTCCGAATTTATCATTACATTCAGTCATTTCACAAAATAACCTTCCAGCATTTCCCCCCGTAGGTGGCATGAATTAAATGAGGGTTTCACATTAGCCAATCGAAGTGGCTACTAGCATAATTCTTGGGTACGAAATGCCCTCTAGTCTATCTGTCAGCTCCGCATAACTCCCTGTTTCCAAGCATTGTCGCCAAAAAAAAAAAAAAAAAAAAATCCTCTTGACGAATTCTCTCACAATAGTAGGACATTGATCGTGCAACCAATTTGTTAAATCATGGGTCTTCACACTGGCAAAAGTCGACATCACCTCAGCTTTTAAAGCTATGCTATCATCCAGAACCATGGCACTTATTTAGGGTACGTTAACACAAGAAGCCTTTGTTATACACCTAACTTTCAGATGTAAGCAGCACCAAGATTTTCTGACGTTATCAGAAGCGGCTTTTTGGATTTGTCAAACATTTTACGTAAAGTAATCCTCAAAGCATCTTCCCCCTTTTAGACAACTCAAATTGAGTATTGAACTCCCTGTCAGATGCTGCTAGAGCGCCCCGGTGGTGCAAATATGTTTCTCTTTCGACTCTCAACTACCGGCGAAACTTACCTGTCTGAAGCCGCGAGTATTAAACTCACGTCAGACACTGCGAGAGCCTTTCCGCTCGTAAATGTTTTCCTTCAACTACAAAAAAAAAAAAAAAAAAAAACTTTCCATCCCTGACCTTTTCCTTCCTACGGTCGGGCATTCCATTGCAATTTTTTTCCGTTCCGTCTACGCCGTGATTATTAAACTCCTGTCAAACGCTACAACAGCCTTCCTGTCAAGCAAATCTTGGCCCCTCAGTTCTGTATACCAGTTCCGTCTACCCATCTGATGCCTTGAGTATTGAACTCTTGTCAATTGCTGCAAAAAAAAAAAAAAAAACCTTTCCATCCCTGACCTTTTCCTTACTACGGTCGGCGAGGTATTCCCGTCTGATGCCGTGAGCCTTGGCCTCCCGTCAGACACCCCAGGAGCCTCCTGACCACAACTTACCCTTCCGTCCCACGTCCAGCAGGGCCCACCCATCCGATGCCGTGAGCCTTGGTCTCCCGTCGGATGCGCAGGGGCCCCCAGGTCAGACAATCTAACCTTTTCGACACCACAGTCGGCGGGGCCTACCCGTCCGATGGCGTGAGCATTGGTCTCCCGTCGGACGCCGCAGGGGCCCCCCGCCCAGTCAACTTCACTTTTCTTCTCTACAGTCGGCAGGGCCTACCCGTCCGATCACGAGCCTTGGTCTCCCATCGGATGCCGCGAAAGCCTAGCCGACCTTGCAATTTTTTCCGTTCTGTCCGACGGTCGGCGAGACTCAACCGTCCAATGCCACAAGTCTCCGCCTCCCGCCGAACACTATCCGAGCCCCTTCAGGCCAACTTCACATCTTTTCCCCCCACCTGGCGAGGCTTACCCATTCGAGGTTCTGAGTCCTGATCTCCCCTCGGATGTCGGCGAGAGCCCTCCCAGTCGGGTTTTCCTTACTGCCTCCCCGGCCGGCGAGGCTTACCCGTCCGATGCCGCGAGCCTTGGTCTCCCATCGGACGTCGGCGAGAGTTCTCCCGGTCGGGTTACTTACTTGGCGCCTGCAAGCGAGACTCATCCATGCGATGCCGTGAGCCTTGGTCTCCCATCGGATGTCGCGAGAGTCGCCCGCACCAGGCGTCCCAAAATCTTTTTACCTGCCAAACCGAGAAGACCCACTCGTCTGACGTTCTGAGTCTTGATCTCCCATTGGAGGCTTCATGGGTCCTCTCTGTCAGCACCAATAGGGGCCGATCGACCAGTAGAGCCCTCATGCCAACATCGTAAGCTGCTCCGGCCAAGGCAACCTGGGTTCTCCTGATCGGGCCCCAACCACGCTGCTCCTCCATCGGCCGGTAGGGCTCACCCGTTCCAACGCCGTGTGCTCCCGTTGAGTATCGGTTGAGCTCTCCCGACCGGACGCCCTAAATCCCGTAATCCATACCAGCAGCCGGTAGAGCCTTTCGACCTGATACCAAAAAAAAAAAAAAAAAATAACCTCTCCCATCAGAGTACGAAGGCTCTCCCGGCCGGCTAACCAAACATCTTCTCCCAAACAACAGCCCCCGCCAGATCTCAGCGCTTGGGGGGGGTCCTTTGTCCGGCGGCTGTCCTACACTCCATTGCTTATTGGGGGGTACTCTAGGTTCGGGCCATTCCCGAGCTCGGAGCCCTTCCCTGGACAGCACGCCAAACATGCTTTACATACTCCAGCTAATTATATGTAAGTGGGAACTCGTGAAATTATGTTTTATTAAACAAAGTTCGGGAGGAGCACGTCAGATACTTAGCCTAATTAACACAGCTGGAACTCAGTCAAGTCAATCTACATCATGCATAAATACAGCTGACTTACCTCTACCCATTTGACGGATTATCAGCATCCCTCCACCACCCCATCTCCTCACTCCGAGTTCCTTCTACACATATACATGGGGGGGGGGGTACTCTAGGTTCGGGCCATTCCCGAGCTCGGAGCCCTTCCCTGGACAGCACGCTAAACATGCTTTACATACTCCAGCTAATTATATGTAAGTGGGAACTCGTGAAATGCATGTTCTAGAAATTATTGTGAACAATTCATGCATGCATATGTTTAATTTTTAAAAGATGTTTTGACCTTGTAATGTTTAATCAAAATGGCATAACTGGCCATCTCTCTGCAGGAAGTTTCTAATCATTTATTCTGCTTAAACTTTACCCCTGCAAGTTTGCGTTCATCTTATTCCACTTTTGAGTGCAATCTCCAAATCTCAAACCCTCGGTTCTGCATAAAAGCAATTTCAAGTACTTTTTTCTTTTTTTGATAATCTGTTACACTTGGATGCACGTCACAATGAGAAAAGATCTGCCACTTCAGCTCCATTGTGACTTTAATTCCGGTGGAGAAAAACACCTCAAAGGTGTGCTACGCTAAAATGAATGTTAAAGGAATAAAAGTGTCATCTAGCCAGAACTTCAGACTGATGTCAGGAAGTCTGGACTCCATTGCAGCTTTCATTGGCCAAGGGCAACCCAAGAGGCCATCTGACTGACCTTTCAAGTAGCCAGTTACAGTTTGTTTTGTTTAACATGTTTAGGGGCATGAAATGTAAAGTTGATGCACCTACAATAACAGAAAACCAGTTATTTACACTGTACACCAGTGTTGCCAAGTCTGCGTTTTTTTGGGCTACTTTAACACTGTTGCAGGTTGTTTTTATGTCCACAACTCCAATCAATGTGATATTTAAGGCCTTGAAATGCAAATTTTGAAAGCCTGGGAAAGCCAGGAAGCTCAAAAATACACCAATTTTAACACATAAACTGTGTATTCAACATGTTGTTTACAGGGTAAAATTCGCAAGTTTTTAAGCTTCCTGGCTTTCCATATTCATGCTGCTTTGTTAAAGATACACATCTACGTCTCCTTTGATTTTAAAAAAATGGCTAGTGCGGTGGCTGTGATATATGTAAACCTACCAACATCCGTCGCCATGACTTATCGAGAGAGAAAAAATTAATCTTATAATCACATAACATTGCTTAATGGAAAGCCAAGAAGCTCAAAAACACAATTTTAACACATAAACAACGCATATTCAACATGTTTACAAGTTAAAATTCGAAAGTTTTTGAGCTTCTTGGCTTTCTATATCCACACTGCTTCGCTAAAGATACACACCTACATCTGCTTTGATTAAAGATAATGGATAGTGCGGTGGCAGCGATATTTGTAAACCTATAAAATTTAAATTAGCATGTTTTTAGGCTTCCTGGCTTGCCATGATGGCGTTTCCATTAAATAATTTTATTCAAATAAAACATTTTTTTAAACCTATACCAACATCCGTTGCCATGAAAAAAATTTTTTTATCGCATAACATTGGTTAATGGAAACCCTGTCATGGAAAGCCAGGAAGCTCAAAAACATATTTTAACATGTAAACAATGTATTTAATGTGTTGTTTACATGTTAAAATTCACAAGTTTTTGAGCTTCCTGGCTTTCCATATCCATGCTGCTTCGCTAAAGATACACGACTATGTCTCCTTCGATTAAAAATAATGACTACGATATACGTAAACTTACCAACAGACTTATGATGAGAGGAAAAAATTGTTTTAATCGGATAACGTCGGTTAATGGAAACGCTGTCATGGAAAGCCAGGAAGCTCAAAAACACAAATTTTAACACGTAAACAACGCATATTTTATGGATTTTCATATCCGCATGCTTTGCTAAAGATACACGCTTACTTTTCTTTTGATTAAAAATAATGGCTAGTGCAGTGGCTGCAATATACGTCAACCTACTAACATCTGTCGCCATGAGTTATCGCATAACATTGGTTAATGGAAACGCTGTCATGGAAAGCCAGGAAGCTCAAAAACATGTTGATTTTAACCCATAAACAATGTGTATTCGATGTGTTGTTTACATGTTAAAATTTGCACGTTTTTAAGTTTCTTTACTTTCCATATACACGCTGCTTTGGTAAAGATACATGCCTATGTCTTCTTCAGTCAAGACTAATGGCTGGTGCAGTGGCTGCATTACACATAAACCTTTTATCTTCATTTATAAAGTATCACAAAAGTTTTTCACAAATCTGTAATGGAAATGCAACTGCCGTCACAGTTGTAAACATGACAGCTTTCTGTTTCCTTGAGGGGTTTGGTATCACAACAGCTTTGTTTCCACCTGGAAATGCTGTAAAATGCAACCAATCAGATGACAATTTCGGAACTCCCGAAGTGTTTCCCATTTTGTGTATTCTAAATCTCTTTGTTCATCTGTGAAAATATCTTCTTTTGTGTTTCACAAAGACATGAATCAACATGAGGGTAAATGATGACAGAATATTAATTTTTTGGGTGTACTATCCCTTTAAGATGTAGCTGCAGCATCACATTGTCATGTATCACTGACACAACAGAGCTGTGCCATTTCTACAGACAATCATGAGTAAATTACACCATGGATGCAAGTGGTATAGATAAATCCGGAGGGGGGGGGGGGGATAAACCCTGAGTAAAACAAGACCTGTAGTCCCTGTCCGATAAGAACAAAGGACCCGTCTCATGGCAATCATTAGCTGGTTAGCACACTCCTTACACTGATAAGCAGGTGTTTATCTGTGGGCCCAGAGACACAATGCCACAGGTGTTGGAATGGACCATTTCTGGCTATGCTTACTGTCCCCTGGGCCACGGTGGTTTAATATCCCATCACTGCAATGCACCAAGGTAGAGACCCACATCTGGCTCTTCTCAGCTGCTGTCACATATCATGCTAGGGGCGCTGGAACCGGATCTACCCTCATACAATAATTAGTCTCATTTATCCTGCTGGTCCCCTCGGAGTGTTGCTCTGGGCTCCTGGCTGCTCCTCTACGCAGCTTTCATCAGTAAACCATTAAAGTTTCATAAGTATTAACTACTGTCTGATGACACTCTCCCTCAATGGAGCAGCTTTATAAAACTGATGGTGCCCATCACTCTGCAGCAGTTGATAGATCCCTCTGCTGCCGGTGCCAGAGAGAGACAGTCTGACACGAGACGGAGTGAGAAGATACGTGATTGTTGAACTGATTGCATATGGACACATAATATAAAGGCCCCTGAAAATGGTTTTGCAGTTTGGTGTGATAGAAGAAGCATACATTCTTAGGTACATTCGTTGGAAACCTAAAAATGACACAAATGTTTAAGTGTGTGGAGATATATAAATCCATCTGTTTTAAAGGTTGATTGACCTGTCCAATTTAGAAGAAGAAAAAAAACATACAATGTCAAGTTTGGGAGTTAAAGGGATGGTTCGCCCAAAAATGAAAATTCTGTCATTAGTTACTCACCCTCATGTCGTTCCAAACCTGTAAGACCTTCGGTCATCTTCCAGAAAGGTAGTAAGGACATTGTTAAAATAGTCCATGTGACATCAGTGGTTCATTGTTGAATAAAGTCATTATTTTTGTTCTCTTTGCACTCAAAAAGTATTCTCGTATCTTAATATTACATTACAGTTGACCCACTAATGTCACATGGACTATTTTACTTTTTATTTATTCTTTTTTTTTAAGCATTTTATAATGGAATGTGTTGAATTTTTTGTATTATTCTCATTGAAAAAAATATATTTCAAGTTGATTCAACTAATTTTCTTTTAGTTGAGTAAACTCATAATTTTAAGTTGAGGTATTTTATGTATTTTTGGCTTATAATGTGAATCTGTTGTGATACATACAACATTTTGAACAGTAAGATTTTTACTTTATTAAAACGGTTTTAAATATTGATAACAACAATAATAATAAATGGTTCTAGAACAGCAAATCAGCATATTAGAATAATTTCTGAAGGATCATGTGACAATTAAGACTGGAGTAATAATACTGAAAATGTAGCTTTGATCACAGGAATAAATTACATCTTAAAGTATATTCAAATAGAAAACAGTTATTTTAAATAGTAAAAATATTTCAAATTTGTACTGTTTTTGCTGTACTTTGAATAAAAAAATGCCAGCTTGTTAAGCAGAATAGACTGCTTAAAAAAAAAAACATTAAAAATCTTAAAAAAACTTTTGGCCAGTAGTGTACATAACTTCAATCCAGAACAGGAAGTGTTAAGGATCAATTTGCAAGCAATGAGCCATTAGACAAAAAATTAATCCATGTTCTTCCCATGAGGGTGTAAACAATATAGCAAACACAAATTGCCCCCGCTGTCATGGAAAATTATCCATCCATTACAGATGCAACCTCGTAATACATCAATATTTGGGAAAGTTCAATACGCTCGCTGTATGACAATAGTAGAATTATCTCGGTGTTTGCTGAAGTGGCACAGGTCCTCTTCAAAGTCTGTTAGATGATGAGAGGACGTGTTTTTGATGATGGTTGAATGAGCTCACACTAATGTACTCATGCACTGTCTGTCTCCTGTTGTTATAGCGGACCCCTTTGCTCTCTCTCTCCTATTACTGCAGTGTCCCTCTCCATTGTAACAGCCTTAATTAAAGATTAATGGCAGGGTTTTCCCTGCATGTAGAGTGGAGATAACTCATTTCCCTAGACTCTTCTTTAAAAGCACCGCACTGCTGGGAGCGCTAAAAACGGGAGAGACTGCGGTGCTGCGGAGAACAAAGGCACTCTGGCCTATCCCCTCTTCCACTTTCCCGGTGCAGGCCATGTAATAACCGAGCGGAGGCTGTGAAAATAGAGGTGCGACGTCGAGGGTAGTCATTTCAATTTTGGCAGCCAAAGAGATGCAATCAGCTCATTTAAAAGCCTGCGTAGTGGCTACCTTTCTTTCCTCCCGTGTGACAATTACTGCCGCCGTCTCCATCAGCCTCTTTAATGGCTCTGCTTGGAGCCTGTCGAAGACCATCAGGCTTCTTTCTTTCTTTTCTAGAGGGAGCTTTAAAAAGAGCCAGCACAGGAGAGGAACAAATTGGATAAGGTTGCTTTTTGCTGTGGAAATGTTGCTTTTTCCTCTGCCATTCCATGTCAATGGGTGTATTTAATGACATTTGTTTCTGCCTTTTTAGGTGATTTGGATAGGAGGGTTTTTATATTTCTTTGTAGAGTATGTCATTACTTTGAAGTAAGATCGATGTGAAAGTTCCAGTCATCCCACACATAATCCAAACTCTTGACGAGACTTTTTCTTATCGTGGCCAGAAAGAGACTGTATGACCAAAGAAACATGTGTAGACTTTGTAATTAGAGTTTATTTCCACTTAACCCTTAAGCTCTCCTTGGGGTCAGGCTGACCCCACTGGAGTTTTCCTTCATTTTTTTTATAAAGTTCCCTTAATCTCAGGGGCATGAGACTCTGTGACTTTTCCTAAATAATCAATCTAAAAACACACAAAAAAATCCGGACTTAATTCGGTTGTTCTAAAGGTGTGTAAAAAAAAAATTACCGTTTCCTCTCCTTGGGGTCAGATTGACCCCACATTGAAAATGAATGGGAAAAGTAAAAAAAGCTTTTTTTTTTTTTTCATTTCGTTTGTCCAAAAAAAGTAGTAAATCCAGTTTAAATCTAAAATAATTAACATTTAAATAAAGGCCTGGTCCTACAGCATAAACTCAAAGTGGAACGAACTTTCTATCTCACACACACACACACTCACAAACACACACATGTGTGTAACTGCAACAGGGAGCATTTATATAGAAATTGGCATAAAAAAATCAACATATCTGCTATTAATCTGAAAATGTTCATACATAAATGAAAGACTGGTACTTGAGCACAAATGCAACATGGAACATGCATGTTGACTCTCACACACACCCCCACACCCACTCACACACTCACACAAAGAGAGAGAAGAGAGGGAAAAGTGCAGATAAAAGAAAGATGAAAGACAAAAATTCAGCAATTCTAAAAAACTAAAATTCTACGCTTTTACAAAAAAACACATTTTTTATTTATTTTAGAATGTTCAAATATATATATTTACAAAATATATATCATAAAGTTGTGAGGAGAAGTTGAAGCATGAAGAAAAATAAAGTGAAAATGAAATTAGTCCCTAAGGGCCTCTGCTGGATGTATGTGGTCATTGCACTTTCTTTCTTTAACTATATCTTCAAAAGTTTTTCCACTAACCTGTAGATGGCAGTACTGTATCCCTAACACATAGAGCAATGTCCAAAAACAATTTAGATTAAATTTAGATCATCATTAAGGTGATTTTTTTATTAAAAATTAATTTTTTATAAGCCACTTGGTGGCGTAGTTGAGTAATTGTGCAGTAAATGGGTAAAAAAGTACAAAATATCCACGAAAACACAGCAGAACTGTAAAGTTGAGAAGTAAACGAAAAAAATGATATATACTTTATAATATTAAAAATGTATAATTCATTATGGAATCACACTTTCAATCCTTGGGGTCAATCTGACCCCAAAGAAAGTAAAGATAAAACCTACTTAAGGAGAGTTGTAGGGTTAAAGGAAAAATCCATATTATTTAATAGACATATCACAAAAGAACAGCAGAATATGCAGTTAATTGAGTTAAGTATTAATTTGCTACAGTACACTCTCAAAACTAAAGGTTATTGAGATCTGTGGTTCCATGAAAAACCTTTAACATCAATGGAGTTTTTCCATTGCGTGAAATGTTCTTTTTACAATGCCCTCCAATAATATTGGCACCCTTTGTATCGGCATTGTTTATCATTATGATCTTTTATTCAAAAAATTCACAAAATTGTAACCTTACATTGAAGTAAAGCAATTAAAAATTCTCCAATGCATGTTGGTCCTTACAAATTTTATCTCTGTAAAAGTATATTCCCATTCATATTTACCTTTTTTTAGCATACCAGGGTGACTAGGAGCCTGAAATTGTCCAGCCAAGTTCCCTTAAGTATCCATCACAAGAAATAAAACTAAAGAATATAGTTCAGATGTGCAGAACAAGATGGTTGAGCTTCACAAAATAGAGATGGCTGTAAGAGAAGAGCTAAAGCCGCCTTCAGGGCAATAATTAAGAAGTTCCAATCAACTATAGATGTTACAAATCTGCCTGGAAGAGGACGTGTGTCTATATTGTTCTAATACATGGTGAAGAGGAGAGTTTTAGTGACCAAAGACTCTCTGAGGATCACAGCTGGAGATTTGCTGAGATTAGTTGAGTTTTGGGGTTAGAAAGCCTAAAAAAATGTCAAACAGCCCCTACATTGCCACATATTGTTCAAGAGTATCGCTAGAAAAATGCTCCCCATGTATCTAAATGCAAACTCTGGTATATTCAGTTGTCTGATACGACTGGATCTTCAAACAGGGCTATGGTCAGAGGATACTAAAAAATAGCTTCTGATGGGTTTGGTGCAAACAGGGATAAAAAGTTCCCCATGCCCACAGTTAAACTGCTGGATCTTTAATGTTGTGGGCCTATTTTTCTGCCAGAGGTCCTGGACATCTTGAGTAGATATGTGGGAACCTGATTGCTTCTTTTAGAAATCGTATAACGGGCCGTAGTTGGATTTTCCATTAAAACAATGATCCAAAACAAACATCAAAATCAACACAAAAATGGGTCACTGAGCACAAAATAAAGCTTCCGCCATGGCCGTCCCAGTTCCTGACCTGAACCCTATAAAAAATGTGTGTGGTGAACTGAAGAGGATAGAGCTGGGAATCTAAAAAATCTGGAGTGATTCTGTATGAAATAATGGTCTCTGATCTCTTGCCAGGTGTTCTCCAAACGTATCAGGGATTATAGTAGAAAAATCTCAGCTGTTTTCTGGGGAAAAGAACGTTGCAATAATTGGGTGTCAATAACTGTGGTCAACGTGAACTAGAGAAAAACATTTATTTCATAATGAAATTTTTCCCTTACTTTTACTTCAATGATAGGTTAGAATTTTGTGAGGTTTTTTTTTAAGGAAAGATCAAAACGATAAACTATGCAGTTTATTTTCACAGCCACATTTGCTCATATTTACCAAGGGTGCCAATATTAGAGGAGAGCACTGTATATTGTGGAAAAGGTTCTTCAGATTATTAAAATATTCTTCACACTAAGAAAAAACGGTTCTTTTAAGAGCTTTTGCAGCATTGCTTCAAAACTGCCTTTATGTAACCTTTATTTTTGGAAGAGTACTAAGCATCCAAAACTCTAAATATATATTTCAACAAATCCAGTTATTAATTCTTTCTCAGAAGCTCATTATCATACTAGTTTCTCCAAATGGATCCAAACTCCTGAAAGTTGTGTAAACTCCAGCCAATCAGATTGAAACTGGCGATTAATGCCATTTTTGTATGCCATACGCATCAGGTGGTCAGTGAACTGAAACTCAACACCTATCTCAACACCTTATGATATTTCTAGATGTGGCAACGTGTATTGATCACATGCCCTGTGATGTCGAATGTCCAGGTGTCCTGTATTTTGATAGGCCACCAGTACATAAATTTTCAAGTAACAAGAGTGGCTTGTTTTTTTTTTTGTTTGTTTTTTTTTGTTCACGAGGACTCTGATGAGGATCTGTCTTTGCTTTGGGGGAAGGTCACTTCAATTTGGTTCATTGCGAGAAGACAGTAAGTTCGATTAGTTCAGTTTCTCTTGTTAGAGGCTGTCACTTCTGAGCTGGGTAATACTGTCCATATGCAGGCCCTAATTATTTACTCTGCAGGCAGAGAACAAGGTCATGCTTGTTATACCATCATCCAATTCACACAATCAGATTCAATCCACACAATCAGATTTCTCACAAAGAGAACTAATCTCGTTCTTTCACAAGCAATTATCTTGATGTAACCGGCTGCTAGGAGATGCACCGCCCAGCCCAGATGAAGGCAGTGACTTTCATTTTGCATCAGGCCTGGGATGCGGCAGAGATCCGTGGCTAAGTTAAACTGTCAATCTGTGCTTCTATTGGAAAATTTGAGCTAAATTAAAGAGAGCTCCAGAACTGGATTGTGGCCAAAACAATTAAGGAGCTCCAGCATGGACACAACAGATGATGCTTAGGAGGACTGCATTTCCCCAGTGTCCATTCACAATCCATGACCTTTTTCAAAGTGTTGTGACATTTTTTGCATGAGTGAAGTCCATGAAACAGTTTACTGATATGGACATTAGGGTTGGGCCCGCAATTATATTGTTGGGTACTCTGGGCATCAGAGAGCCCCTAAGGAGGGTTTGCACTTAACGTCACCGTTTGGTCAGTTACTCAGATGTGCAGCTATATTTGGAGATACTCAAATGTAAACAACAGCATGGATTGCACGGTTAATGTACTATTGACATTGTTCTGCTCATTGATGCTGTCTAAACCACGGAAAAAGCATGTGGAAGCTACTAAATCATATAGAGAACGACCTAGTAAGCAGGAAAGGGCACAATAGTTTGACAAACTAGTCAATAGGTGGTAAAAATACGTACAAGCAGTATTATTTAAAACATTAGCCTAATATTTCACCTACCTGACAAACAAATGCAAGATTCTTTCTCTGGAAATCCTGGTTCAGTTTGGCCAACCACAATGCCCTATTGTTCCTCAGGAACAGTTTTTGCACTCTTCTCCTTGATTTGTTATAACTTTTGTCAGTCTATAGTACTTAAAATGTTGTCAACTGATTAGTGCAGCCCAAAACATGACAATAATTAATCATTTTCAGCAGCAATAATCAGCAAAATATGTGAGTTTCGTTTGGTTTAGTGGCATTGTTTACATTCAGTGGTGCCAATATGGCCGTTTGGTCACGCGTCATGGAAAACATTCATTTCGCACTTGCTTTTTACTTTCACTTTTGAGATTCGTAATCACACATATTCAGTGTATACTACTGCGCATCAGTACTTACCACACATTTTACAAGATTAGATGTTTATCAGTGGTGCTCAGGATCTCAAGATCATTCGTTATCGTCCTATCAGTCATCTCTCCTTACTCTGTTTATGTGGTAAGTGAAATTTTCTGTACTGTAATGTAACAGGCTATCGCTAGCAAGTGGCTAACCATGTCTCATTAGTTTCTTCGTAAAGCACATTTTTCACCTCAATGTCATCGTCTATCGCAATGTTTCACTGTATCCCAATTTGGTAGACATAGCTCAGCCCTGTTTTTTAAATAGAGTTGTTTTTAAAATTTACAATATTACTGTTTTTTAGATACTTAGATACAGTGCCTTGTGAAAGTATTCATACCCCTTCATTTTTTCATGTTTGTTCTGTTGCTGCCTTATGTTAAACTGCTTTACTTTTTTCCAGATCAATGTACACTCCATACACCATAATGGCAAAGTAAAAACAGAATTGTCACAACTTGAAACTGAAATCATACATTGCATAAGTATTCATACCCTTAACTCAGCACTTAGCTGAAGCACCTTTAAAGACTTTTTGGTATGATGCAACAAGCTTTTACCTCTCAAGCTCCGTCAGGTTGGATGAGGGCAGACGCACAGATTTTCAGATTTCTTCGGAAATATTTGATTGGGTTCAGGCCCAGGCTGTGGCCAGGCCAGTCAAGGACATTCACAGAGTTGTCTATAAGCCACTTGTCCTGTTGGAAGGTGAACCTTCTGCCCAGTCTGAGGTTCTGAATGCTCTGGACTGGGTTTTCATTAAGGCTATCTCAATATTTTGGTGCATTGAGCTTTCCTTCTACTCTGATGAGTTCTTCAGTCTTTGGCAATAAAAAAACAGCCCCACAGCATGAGGCTACTACTACCACACTTTACTTTTGGGATGGTACTCTGCAGGTGATGCGCAGTACCTGGTTTCCAGGTTCATCAGACCAGATAATCTTGTTTCTTACAGTCTGAGGGTCCTTAAGGTGCTTTTTTTTTTGCAAATTTCAAGAGTGTTTTCATGTGTCTTTCCTGAGGAGAGGATTGAGTCTTGCCAAACAACCATAAAGCCCAGATCGGTGGAGTGTTGCAGTGATGTTTGTCCTACTCTAAGTTTCTCCTATCTGCATATATGATCATTCTTAGTCACCACTTTAACCAAGGCTCTTCTCCAACAGTTGCTCAATTTGCCAGGAGGCCATCTTAAGGAAAAGTCCTGGTTGTTTCAAACTTCTTCCATTAAGGGTAATGGAGACTGCATGCTTCTGTGAACCTTCAATGCAGCAGAATATTTTCTGAACTCTTCCCCCAATGTGTGGCTTGGTGCAATCCTGTCTCTAAACTCTACAGGCAGTCTTTTGACATCAGAGCTCGGTTTTTGCACTGATATGCATTTTCAGCTGTTAGACCTTTAATTAAGACATCTGTGCCTTTCTAAATCATACCCATTCAAATGAATTTGCCACAGGTTAACCTCTCTCGAAATGTAGTAACATCTTCAAGCAAAATGAATGTCCTGAGCTGAATTTCAACTGTCCCAGATAAGGGTATGAATACTTATGCAATGGAATGATTTAAGATTTTTATTTTTATTAAAGTTTCTCAAAGATGTTAAAACCTGTTTTTTGCTTTGCCATTATGCTGTATGGAGTGTAGATTGATGTGGGGGGGGAAAGATAATTTAAAGCAGTTTAACATAAAGAATACTTTCACAAGGCAGTTTTTTATTTCATGGAAACTTTATATTGATGAACACATCACATTTTATGTAATATTTTTAGAACACGAAGAACAGCACAGCTGCCGCTTTGCTCAAATATCAAACACATTGCAGCATACCAACATGACCATCAAATAATCAGTGTTCTGTAAATACAGAGATATGTGGCTGTCTTCCTATCTGTATTGTGTGGGACCTTGTCGAAGGACACGGCTGTTTTTCCCTAGACTTCAGCAGCAGGCAATAAAGTGAGTGACAAACAAGACAAGCAGCCATATGCGATCAATGCCTGCAGAAATGGTAAAAAAAAAAAAAGAGAGAGAGGGAGAAAAGCACTCTCTAAACAGGACTGCACACATGTGCATCAATAAAAAAAAAACAGCATTTGAAGTGATGCTTGTGATGTCCTGTAACTGAAAATATTCACAGAACTATTTAAAATCATCTCAGTCATGCAGTAGAAGCATAACTAGTGCAGAGGGGGGAAACAAACCAAAACTTTTTCCATTACACATTTAAACCATTTAAGTTAAAGGAGACAACTTTATTTACTTTTTACAGAAAGACAAATTGTTAGTCCTCTCCATAAATGCCACATTCATCTAAGTGCTTAAGTGCTTACCGCTATAACAGAACTGAAAGATTTATTTTGGCACTACTAAATCTAGTTATGACTCTTAGTCACTTTATCTTTATGACATTCTTATATAGTATTGCACAATACATTACACAAGTACAGTGATATACAACTTATACATAACTTACCTCTATATTAGAAATGGAATGAAACGGATAATAAAATATTGAAGAATAATGTTTATCAGTTGTAAGATAACAATTGCTGGCTTTTGAGGGCCTGTGTTTTATATTGTATTATACTGTACTGCCATCTACTGGCGAACAGGCTTTGAATACTAAGTGATTTATGTGTAAAATATTGCTTTTGTCTACATTTGTCATGTTTGTTGATATATAACTAGTATACCATGAATTTGAGGTTTGAAATGATTAATAATTGCATCAGCATCATTACAACTGCAGCAGCCTACAGTCAGTGTCAAAAGGCCACAGAGAAATAATGTATTTGGTCCATTTGTGTTGTTCAGCACTTTTCAAAGCTGATTACTTGGCTGCATTAGTATTTTTAATTAGCAGTGGCCAATTAGAGAAATGGAAACCAACAAGCTTTCTCTTTTCCATCTCATTAATGAAAGTAATGTGCATGTAGCTCGGGGTTTGACGAATCATTTTGCATTCATCAGAGAGATGTTTTGTTACTCATGAAATAAGTCCTTTAGAGGAATTTTTTATTTTCTTAATGGAGAGTAATGGAATAAATTTCCCTGTTATTTTCGTAATTGCTTCAACTTCTCAGCTAGAGTCCAAAGGAGTGCTTAAACGGCATTTTGTACTATTACAGAGTACTTTTTGGACAGTTTTTTCTATTCTTGGAAGGCAGACTCGCCAAATATAGCATCTTAAGGTATGAAATTAAAATCATGTGTTATTGGTGAGCAACTCAATCCAAATTTACCTGTAGTTTGCACTTAATTACCTTAAAATAAAAAGGATAGTTCATCCAAAAATGAAAATTCTGTCATTAATTACTCACCCTCATGTCATTCCGAAACCTTTGTTCATCTTCAGAACACAATTTAAGATATTTTGGATGAAATCTGAGAGCGTTTTAAACCTGCATAGATGTTCAAGGCTCAGAAAAGTAGCAAAGACATTGCTAAAATAGCCAATGTGACATTAGTGGTTCAACTGTAATTTTGTGATCCATTTCTTTTTTTTAATCATGTGATTAAAATGTTTTATGTAGTAATTATTTGTTCTGTAGCAAGAATTTGAATATTTTCCAAATCTGTTTACCAGAGTCCATTTATATAATATGTAATATAATATAATATATATATATATTATAATATAGTATTTATAATTTTGTGTTCAATACTATGAAATTTACTAGAAATTTCAGAGTGAAAATTGTTTATACACCAATTTTCTGTGTATATATGTGTTTACGCTAGTAAAAGTTGCTTGTTTCAATATTTGAGGTACTCAAAATACTTCACACATTCTTCTCACCATGGAAATGTGAAAAAATACTTCCATCTGTGACATAATAATAGATGTCTCATAAAGAGTTTTAATAAGTATGATTTAATTACATTGGAAGAAAAATAAATATACATTGAATAAATAAATAAATATAATAAACTCTTGAATTGACTGCTGTTTTATTTACATCGTCCACCCCATAATGAAGAAGGAGGGATTGACTTCTGAAGCACATAAATAAATAAAGATTTAGCTAAAACAGAACATACAATTACTATATTAATACTATGACATTGAAAACAGACACATATTCACAAAATGTAAAAATGTCTTTCCGTTGCTAGGTCTTGGGCATCAGTAATACAGACTTCTCTTTAGAATGTATGGCCGTCTTGATTTATTGGTGCGTAGTTGCCTTTTAAGTATATATGGAGATTTCCTCTTCAGTGGACTGTCGCTGTTTTGGTCCAGCTCCAGATATTCTTGGTCGTCTTGAAGCTGAAATGAAAGACAGAATGTTTAAGATGTTTCCCCCATGCCACTCAGATTATTACAGGGCTGAAAATCACAGCAATTGGGTGGACAATGCTGTCAATCAACTGCCATGTCCTGACTGATGCTCAGTTCGTCGCCTGGCTCTTTCTAATCATTTCTCCTCAGTGCTGCACTGAAGTGTGCTTGAATAAGATG